>NC_041397.2:325294083-325594083 GCF_900747795.2 Erpetoichthys calabaricus
ACACCAAAACAGCCATTAAATCCAAACTTAAAAACCCCTTCAAAGCTCAAGCCCTGCTCTGAGACCCCCTCTGCTCCGGACCACTGTACTGTATACTGTATATACACGTATTTAAAAAAAGGAAAAAAGTCAAAGAGGGTCTGAGACAGAAACAGTTTCTATTAACACAAACACGGACACCATGGATGTGAAGAAAGACGACTGGAGACAAGAATCGTTACTTGTAAAAGACCACCAGGGCTCCTGATAACAGAAAACAAAGGGGAAGACATTTTAAAGGTTCACGCAAGCTCCTGAAATGTTCACAGTTAGAAGCCACTAAAACACCTTGGAGACCCCGAGGAGGGCCTGATCAAGGGGGTCCTCACATCAGAACAAATCAGGACATCGAGCGCACATCACTTATCAAATGCTGACAATCGTTTGTGTCATCTCGGTATGAACACAAGTCTTCTCTAAACTTATTGTTTGGCTCACTCCTTTATCCAAGGTGACTTTCAACATTTAAGATCCAATTTGTTTCATTTCTTTTGTATTTCCATGTGGAGCACCGGCAGGTGAAGTGACACAATATGTCAGTATTGGGATTGAAGTCCAAAGCCCTGCTGTTCTGTCAGAGTCGTGTTTACTGACCACAGCTCAGCATTTAATTCTGCTGGACGGGCAGACCTGATGACCAAACTCCTCAATTTAGGACTCAGTGCCACTGCAGTTGGGATTTGGACTTCCTAACCAACACACCTCAGCATGTGTGAATGTCAGCGTCACATCCTCCAAGCTGACCCCCAGTACTGGCACTCCACAGGCTAGTGTGCTGAGCCCCCTCTTATGACTGTGTGGGCACACAAGGCTCACTTCATCATTAAATCTCATTGTTACTTGGCTACGTCAAGCCTCATTTTTAACAATAATGAAACGACTTATAGAGAAGAGAAGAGGTCTACCTGCTGAATCAGTTGGGCCAGGTGTTTCCTTTGAGAAGCAAAACCTCCTTAATTGGAATAAGTTCTTTTTAATTGCAGCGTTTTAAGTAACCAGAAACTATATAGATATAATGTAAAAGGCGATATCCCTCCCATAGTGATTACAAGAATCACATAAAAAAAATAAACTTATCTTTCTTTACTGACGACTTTACGTGGCATTACAGACGGGAAGCTTATGACAAACTTTATCAAGGTGGGAATCTTGATCTATGCAGTCTGCCATCTTTCGTCGCTGCTCTGAAAGGATTTTCCGGACGGATAACATAATCTTCTGTCGATCAGCTTCAAAGTGTATTGGCAGCAATTCAAGCCTTATATACTGTCTGCTCCACGTGCAGGCTCTCTCTCTGGTCTCCAAACAAGGACAGGAAAAGACTCAACCCCACCTCTAAAAATACAGGAATAGCACAATGCCTACTTGCAGTTCTCATTCTCCAAACTGCTAGGCTAGTGGTTTGTAAATGCAGCCTAGCCCCTGTGTACCATACTTGGTCTGCCTGTATGAATGAATCCATAACAGTGTGCACAGAGACAGTGACATTAAGCTAAATATTATAACAAACTTATTATAACAAACCACACTTTGTCACTGGATCTGTGACAAAAACAATACTTGAAAGTCATATCCACAAAGCAAAAGGTACTCGATCCCCCTTCACAGTGTAGTCATTTCAAGATAATTTCTGGAAATTTGAGGTGTAATACCACTATAGCTTCTGTACCATTCATCTAATACCAGCGTAAATATTAACAATGACAAGTTACAGTACATTTGGACAACAGTTACATTTAACATGGTGTTACTACATAGTGATCATTATATTTCACCAGTGGTGTAGATGGAGATCTCCTGTTATGTCTTACATAATCGGTGTTGTATCTAAATACCACTGAACCCATGCAGTTGGTATCATAGCATCAGTTTATATTATAATTCTATCCTTTGGCACTCATAACATTTCTAACTTCAGTATGTTGCTATATGTGCCCCACTCTTGGGTGTCTGATCCCTTTTATGAGTTATAATAGTTGTAACATAACTCAGATGCTATTCTAGATCTATTGCTATGATTATTAATTGTTTTTAACTAGTATTATTGTATAATTTGTCCACTATCTTTTATCCTCCCCAACTTCATTATCGGATGTTCTATTCCCTTTCAGTTTACAATTTAACATTATTGGTGGTAAATTATGCATATCCTCATACCTTTGAGCCCCTCTTATAACATTTTCAAGTATAATTCCTAAGCTTTCTATATTCATGCCTTGTCCAACCCAGAGGTCTGTAGACAAAGTCTTTTGCTTGGTGGCTTTGGAGATTCTTCGGTACAAACATGTGACTGCTTCAGGAAACTAAAGTCTTTTGCTATTACTAGAAATAGAAAACTTCAACAGTCCTGTTGCCATTAGAGAGCTCATGAGATGCACACATGGTGACTGTCCATTTTTAGCTGAGGAACACTTCCCTCTAGGCTTGCACTGGATTCAACATTCATTCATGTGAGCCTTCAACAGCTGTCATCTCACTTCAGTGGCATGTTCACAGCCTGTTTCTGCTAGAGTCCATAAAAACTTTGTTTCTGCAGTAAAAATGTCTGCACATATCATGGCTTCAGATTTACTCAGCTGGACTTACAATCTTTCTTTGATTCTGCACTTCTTCCACTCTGGAAAAGCAAGTCGTTTCTTCACCAGCTATTATCAGGTATGTGCAGCAGATCAAGAATCATTAGTGCAGTATAGTCTCTTTGAATCTGCATTTCGACAAGCATTAATTACCGTCTTTCCTAAACAAAATAAGGATTTGTTACAATGTGCATCATACAGACCAATTTCACTCCTGAATAATGATGTTAAGATACTCTCAAAAATTCTAGCTAGAAGGATGGAGAAAGTGCTGCCCTCGGTAATATCACAGGATCAAACTGGATTTATTAAAGGCCGACATCTATCTTCCAATCTCCGACGCTTGTTTAATGTTATATATTCACCAGCAAAATCAAACACCCCAGAGATATTACTATCATTAGACGCAGAAAAAGCATTTGATATGATTGAATGGAATTACCTTTTCACTGCATTGGAGAATATTTGGGTTTGGCCCAAATATTTGTGCATGGATCAAACTACTGTATACCAATCCAGAAGCTTCAGTTTGTATTAATAACATTTGCTCAGACTACTTTAAGCTAGAATGTGGCACCAGACAAGGATGCCCCTTGTCACCACTGCTGTTTGCAATCGCCATTGAACCACTGGCGGTTCACTGCCGAAATTCTTATCAGATAAAGGGGATTGTCAGAGAAGGACTGGAACAGAAAATTTCTCTATATGCAGATGATATGGTCTTATATATATCAGACCCAGAAAACACTGTGCCTGCAGTTATAACAGCACTAACAGAATTTCAAAAGATATCTGGTCTTAAAATTAATCTGAATAAAAGTATACTCTTTCCAGTGAATTCACAAGCATATAATATTAGATTAGACACCCTACCTTTTACCATAACAGATCAGCTTAAATACCTAGGGGTAAATATCACAAGTAAACATAAAGCTCTTTACCAACAAAATTTTGCCGTCTGTATGGAAAAAATTAAGCAAGACTTAGATAGATGGTCAACCCTTCATCTCACTCTAGCTGGAAGAATTAACATTGTTAAGATGAATATCCTTC
Organism: Erpetoichthys calabaricus; assembly: GCF_900747795.2. Taxonomy (NCBI): domain Eukaryota; kingdom Metazoa; phylum Chordata; class Cladistia; order Polypteriformes; family Polypteridae; genus Erpetoichthys; species Erpetoichthys calabaricus. The sequence continues at coordinate 325,297,752 of NC_041397.2, forward strand.
CTAAACTTCTTTTTTTATTTCAAAACATTCCAATATATATCAATAAATCATTTTTTAAGCAATTAGATTCAACAATAACCTCATTCATTTGGAACTCAAAACACCCACGTATCCGAAGAGCGACCCTACAAAGACCTCAGGCAGAAGGTGGCATGGCTCTACCTAATTTTCAGTTTTATTACTGGGCAGCAAACATATAAGCCATAAAAACCTGGACACAAATAAATGAACACACACAGGCCTGGTCCGCAATAGAAATAAAATCCTGTAGTACTTCTTTATACTCCCTGCTCTGCGCTCCAATAAATGCAAGTTATCGCAAATATACTAATAACCCAATTGTGCTTTACTCACTCAGAATATGGCACCAAATTAAAAAGCATTTTAAGATGGAAAATCTTTTATCGGTGGCACCTCTGCAAGAAAACCACCTCTTTCAACCCTCACAAACATATCCAGATTTTAATACCTGGAAAAGTTTTGGGATTAAAATGCTCAGAGATCTTTATATAGACAACATATTTACATCTTTTGAACAATTAAGTTCAAAATTCAACCTCCCAGCTACACATTTCTTTCACTATCTTCAAATTAGAAATTTTGTTAAACAGAAACTGCCCGATTTCCCCCACCTCGTACAATCCACAATGCTGGAAAAAATACTGCTCAATGCCGAGGAATTAAACACCATTTCTGCATTATATAAAATCCTATTAGAGTCCCTACCTTTCAAAGATCCAAGAGGACATTAGGAAGAAGATTTCTTAATATATCAGAAAAGGAGTGGAAGGTAGCAAAGCAGAGACTTCACTCGAGCTCCATTTGTGCAAAGCATAGAATTATTCAACTAAAAATTATATATCGAGCTCATCTGTCTCTCTTAAAACTGTCCAAAATGTTTCCAGGGCAAGATCCAACCTGCGAATGCTGCAACCAAGCTCCTGCCTCACTGGGTCACATGTTCTGGGTTTGCACCAAATTAACATCATTCTGGACCAACATTTTTAAGTGCCTCTCAGACAGCCTTGGGGTCACAATCCCTCCTAACCCACTAACAGCTATGTTCGGTGTTCTTCCAGACGGACTTGAAGTGGAGAAGGACAAGCAAACGGTGATTGCATTCACTACACTTTTGGCACGCAGACTTATTTTTTTAAATTGGAAGAATCCTAATTCTCCTCTTATAAGTCAGTGGGAAACCGATGTTTTATATTATTTGAAATTGGAAAAAATCAAATTCTCAGTTAGAGGATCTGTACAAATTTTTTTCAAAACCTGGCAGGATCTGATCAATATCATTTTAGAATAAGAGAAATAACTATTACCGCATTTAATTCCCTTCTCCATCTCTTATTTACATAGATATTTATTTCTCCCTTTCCTTTGCTTATTGTTGTCTTATTAAAAAGCCCTAAGCAATTCTCCTTTAGCTAAGCTCTCCTTCTCTGGGGTGGGGTCTGATTTGTCTTTAATTTGTTTGGTTATAAATTGATCTATTTGTATGGAATGATTACAATAAAATTAATAAAATAAAGATTAAATCTGCATTTGTAGTACACCACCTTTTCTTCATTGATAAAAACTTTACCACTGACTTGGAGAGGGCCTTGGACACCACTAAATTGAGTGGCCAAAACTAAAATACTTGCTAGGCTAAATAAAGAAGGGTGAACATTAGAGCAAATACATACCATAAAACAATTCTTTATCAATCATATGTATAATACAATGCAGCACTATTAATGACAATTCTAGACCCGCAGTTCTCAGTCTCATATCATAAATAACAGTTAGAGATAAATTAAATACGGCAAATTATTACATTTAAACCAGGCTAATGAAAATGTTTCTTCAGTAAGATAATACACTAAACAAAATTAACACATTACATCAGTTATACTGTACATCACAGATGTCTTAAATTATAACAAGATGTTACATATTTGAACTTGAGTGTTTTCATAGAACAAAAATCTTATAATATCTATACCATATAACAAACTGTAGCTTATCTGATCAAGAAACAAATCTTTTAAATGTCTTTAAGATATTACAACAGCACAGTTCATATAGACTAATGGTTCTAATGTATAACTGAAGATTTTATTTAGCTATGTGCATCATTACTGAGCATTAACTTTAATACATTGACATAATAACAAATCTTCATAAAATTAATCACTAACAGATGCAAATCAATACATGTATTCAGTTCTAATACATTTTGTAATTTACTGAAGTGATAATAATAATCATTTGATATACGTCAAAATATGTCACCATCTTCACTGTATTTGATATGAAGACTAGAGAAAGAAATCAGTCTAGTTTAATATGGCAACATTTAACTTTTGGTATTTTTTATTTAAACATTTTTATTATACAGGATGTTATACCCTTACACTTGCACTAATCAGCATGCAAGGAAATAATTCCAATAACTGCTGTTCATTAATTTATGATTGATAATCAAACATTCACCACCCTTTGATTAGATTATTTCTAATTTCTCTGTCCAAACTTGCTCCTAAGCTATTTCTAGAAGCTAGTATAGAAAAAATAGTTTGTGTGTTTCATCCATTAGACACAGGTTTTGCTGAATCTGTAGAAAAAGAACATCTATAGTTGTGAAATTATATATAACTTTATGCTTATAAAACTTTATTCAGATTTTAAAAAAATTTCAATTCTTAACTCTTTAACTGACCATGCGAATGGCTTTCTTTTTGCCTTGCAAGGTCATAGGTCAGTTTTTATTTAGCACTGCATCTGCTTGTAGACGTCAAAGACATTCCAAGTTACACTGCCTAAGCACAGTTTGCATTACAAATATTCTTATGATCACTTTTTTTTGTACTTGTAGATATTCACATGTATTACTAGTACAAATAAATTTGAATATGATCCCCTATTACTATAACAATTATGTCATATTATTATATGGGACGTTGCCCATCTTGTAGGGTTTTACTTAACATTAATTAGTCAGCTGACAAACACAGAAGCACAGACTTACAAATGACATAAAAGAGTATCTACCACCCTAGACTCTGAATAAGAATAATTAATCTTCTTTTATTTTTCTTTGCTTGATTTTATCCCACTTCAAGCCCAAACAGATTTCTTGGCTAAGGCAGAAGTTCTTTAAACAACATTCAGCACACTGGAGAAAGCAACTGTTCACAAACAAACAGCCTTCACTCGTTTTAGTCATTTCAACATACAGTATTTGGCAATTGCTTCATTCTTTCAAATATCTTCACATATTCACATACTCACGTTCTCTTTAATAATTGCACTTCAATCACAGAATAAAGTTTTCTTTCAATTGTATTTCATTCACAGATATCTCTATTACACATGCTATAAACTCACTTAAGGTTGTGCTTTTTTGTTTATTTATAAGGTTTCACCGTGCAGCGCACTTAAACGCGCTTTTTTTCCTTCATGCTTATTATTAGATAGATAGATAGATAGATAGATAGATAGATAGATAGATAGATAGATAGATAGATAGATAGATAGATAGATAGATAGATAGATAGATAGATAGATAGATAGATAGATAGATAGATAGATAGATAGATAGATACTTTATTACAATCAAACAACTTCTCAGGCCGCAAGCTGGTGTCAGTTTCATTAAATTAGGAGTACATCTTACCTTAGTTTCATACGTGCTAGTCTGCAGATCATGAAAACTCCGTGGCAAAACCGGGTTCAGCGACAATCAAGGAAAACTCATTTCCGTGGCAATCCTGGTTTCAACCACAATCAAGGAAAATCCACTCATCGGGAAATCACGCAGCACAATTCCACAACAAGAAAGCATTCCCATCAAAAGCAACGCGGTCACAAAAAATATCCTGACTTAACAAGGAAAACACACCAGGCAAGTGTGCTAACCACTGCACCACCATACTCTTCACCTTTATAGTTCCTAAAATACACAACCTCCATTCACACACATCAGGCACATTCTGCTTATCACAAGAACTTGTCTCCCTTCTCATTTAGTATTATTAAAAGAGCATTCCTTTAAAGTTGATCAGGGTTTGAAAGGAAAAATGCTTTGCACGTTTACAAGCCTTAAACAAAAGTGGAGACATTCTATTTGCGTTAACCCAATTACACATATCGATAATTATCTTTCTTTGTTATGTGAGAAATCGTCTCATTTTTAAATCCACACTTATCCAATTAATACCTTCTTAAAAGTATGGCCAGTACTTACAGGAAGGTAAAAGAGGCATGTTTCTCATTGCAAAGTTTAAAAAACCAAATGTATTTATTCTTTTTTCCAATTTTAAGTTAGAGCTCTTTGCATTACAGTTTCTTTTTAAACATTAGCTTATAACGTAGGTTCGTAATTTAAGCTATATTTATAAGACGATTTCAATCATTTCTGTGTGTTTAAGCACACGGCATGATACTTTTAGCAGTACAATATAGGTGGGGGTTGCCAAAACCTTTAACCTTTAATCTTTTAGGCAGAATGATAAGAACAGCTGCACCGCTCACCGACTGAGTTTTAACAGGCGGACAAACCATGTACATTGGATTTCTATTATGCCATTAAAGATTTCTACAATTTATTTTAGCGAGCGCGATCGAGCCGTTATGGATTTTATCAGAGCAGAAAAGTCCTAACACCATTTTGTTCAATGAAATGCCTTTTAGCTTCCTCTACTGCTGAGCAAAAATGAAAGATTTTAAATAAATTTGATTAAAAACTCAGACTTTAAATAAAATGCACTTCAGTGTTTTATATATACAGAACAATGACAAAGAAAATGTTGTGCAATGTGCGTTACACGATTGGCAGTATTGCTGCACGTGACATGGCGATGTTTATGCACAACACAAAACTAAATTGTGGCACCCATTGCTGTTTGAGAAGAAATAAGTGAACAACTACGTGATATCAAAAGTGAGACAACCTGCTAGGTGTGAGTGACACAGAGGACAGGCAGGTATCCCACTGGACAACAACATGACTTCAGGATAAAGTGGAAGGTGCCAGGGGTTCATGGGAAGAGGATTCTGGAAGTACATCCCTCTCGGTGTCCCCGGGTGTCGTAAGGCCACACTGTCAGTGGAGGACAACCCAGGATCCTAGACAACTCAGAAGAATTCCCCCCAAGTCATACTGGGTAATGAGAAGCTGTGCTGGGTCCAGTATAAAAGGAGCCCACCGCCTCCCGACTCTGACCCTGACAAGGCTGCACTTCCCATGAAACCCTGTGGGCAACACTCAGCTGGAGGAGGAAGAAGAGGAGAAGGTTTACTGTTTATTTGGTGTTGGCTGAGTTTCATTGTGTTTAGTGCTTATTGGAGTATAAATATCCATTATTTAAAGCTGTGGCTGGGTTAGACGTTACAGGGTCTGGGGGTTGGGGCTCAGTGCCACCCCCCACTGGTTACATAGGACTTGATGACAATTTCATTATAATTATGTTTAGTAAAGAAGACTGTGACATACAATTCCGACACTCATAAACCGAGCACAAGGTAACGTCCAGGACTTGCAGCTCTAAACTCTTTGTGTGATTTACATGCGACTGAAACTAAACGAGTTTCTTCAGCAAAGAACTGAATTCAACTTTAACTGTCGAGATTTAGAACTCCTGTGTTTTGTCAGGCATTTGATGGCACACTTGTTCTAAAGCTACTACCTTAGCTTCGAATGAGAAAATATATTTTAGTTTATTTTAAAGTAGAGATTTAAGATATTAAATTATTTGTGATGAATCCCATGATTGTCTCTCACATGACAGATGGCCCAGAGACAGAATTGACAGAAATCCTCCAGCAGCACATCCTCTGATTTTACTCACCTGTAGGCAGCTCTCACAGCTTTTATGGTTGAAGGCGATTCCTCCAACGGGTAAGCTGGAAAGTCAGAAATCTGAAAAATAAGAATCAGAGTCTGAGGAGGCTTTAGGAATTAAAACATAGAATTCAGATCACGTGCTGTTTAAAAGTACAAGGAAGAAATCAGGGAACCTACAAAAAAAGGTTTTGTGGATGTATTTGTATATAAATGTCATAAGTCAGAACTCACAGAAGCCATCGCCATCGAGCACAGGCACAGCAGAACCAGCAGGGCGATGAATCTCATCATTGCGGTGGTGCCGACGCTCAGATGTCTGTTCAGGTCAGCAGCAGCACCTCCTTATACTGCAGATCAGGCGGGCGCGGCCCAGTGTTACATGGTGGTCATGACGTCTAATGGGGTGGAAAGTCAATTCATATCAGATTTCGTTTGTAATGGAAGACGATGACGTGGAAGAAACATCAACCAAATCACAAACCGTGAAGTTCAGGGTCCAGCTTTCTATAGGCTGTGCATTCAGAAGAAAATGTCAAATTCTGACATCAGACGAGTGTGTAATTATTATGAGTAAAAAACATTTGGTTGAAATGTCACAGAGTTAAACCTAAAAGTCGTCTTTCATGTCAGAGGTTATTTCATCTTGTACGGTTTGTATATTTTTTGTTGTTCATCCAATAGCTGCTGCTGATGGCCAAACAGATCCCCAGTACAAGTTAATGAAATGAGTGGAGCACCAAAACGAAAATTCTCAGCCAAAGCCAAATTAAATAAAAAAAGAAGGCTGAACACCAAATGACAAATCTCTTTTTAATTATTATTTACAGATTTGTTTTTGAGTTATTGCATAAAGCCTAAATTGAATTAATTTCACTTTTAATTCTTGCTTTTTATTAAATTGTAATACTTTTATTATTTTTTTAAAAACAATATTAAAAAAACTGAAAATAAATAAGAACAACAGTAACAAATCGTGAGCGGAGTGAGCTTGTCATGGTGTCCATTCCGTGGCTGTGATTCACTTTGCTTGTTGAGTTCAACTTCATCAATGTCGCTGCTTGCTGTCCCAGTCAGTTCCTTTCCTCCACTATGATCCCCTCTCTTTCTCTTTCTCTTTCTCCTTCTCCCTTCCTTTTTCCATTTTCTTTTTCTTTTGTAGCTCTTTGTAGATCTCACCACACATCACGATGACTTAAACAGACCACCACAATCCTCGGCAGTGTGACGTATCTGTCACTCCCTGTAGAACAGGAGGTGCTGTTTGTGACTGTGGATCTCAGATGTTTTCAAACAGCGTCACACATTCAGCCACACATCTGACTTTTTACTCTTTTCACCTAAAATGTGCCTTTTCTGTTAGTTTTGGCCAAATATTTTCTGTGCCTAAAACTTTTGCACCTCCTTAATTGAAATGCCAGCAGAGTTGGTCACGTAGTGTAAGACTTTGGGGGATGTGACATGTTACATAAATCAAGAAAGAGGGCCGTGACACCATCAGGGTCCCAGCAGTGAATGCCCCCTTTAACTGTCGTTCAACAATAAATTAATGGACTGATAGTGATGGACTCCAGTTATGGTCATCAGTTTCAAATGACTTTGTTTAAACAAACGAGTGTCTTTATTGCTGCTCTCTCTGTAATCAGTCATTTGTAAAGTTAATATTCATATTGTACTTGTGAACTTGTGTGATAGAAATTTAACATCTTATTAAAGAAAGAAACATCCTCTAACAGGACAACTGAGTGATCGGGCAGGAGAAAAGCTGTTCATTGTATCTTTTAATTGCTCCTCAGCAAAATACCTTAGAGGGAGCGTTCATCAAAATCAGTCCGTTACAGCCTGGTCAGAGAACACAAAGAATGGAGGTTCATGTTATAAACTACTGAATTTACATACAGTGTCAATCAATACATACATTTACTCTGGTTGGTTCATTGGTTTACACCCAAATGATTTATAAAATAAAAGTCTGTTATATTATATTCTGGTTCATCTTATACCTTTGAGTTGCTCCACCACCCTTGTAATGTCTGTGCATATAATGACTGTCCATTCTCGTTTATAGGACATCTAGATAGATAGATAGATAGATAGATAGATAGATAGATAGATAGATAGATAGATAGATAGATAGATAGATAGATAGATAGATAGATAGATAGATAGATAGATAGATAGATAGATAGATAGATAGATAGATAGATAGATAGATAGATAGATAGATAGATACTTTATTAATCCCAAGGGGAAATTCAAATACTCCAGCAGCAGCATACTGATACAATAAACAATATTAAATTAAAGATTGATAATAATGCAGGTAAAAAACAGACAATAACTTTGTATAATGTTAAATGTTAACGTTTACCCCCCCGGGTGGAATTAAAGAGTCGCATAGTTTGGGGGAGGAACGATCTCCTCAGTCTGTCAGTGGAGCAGGACATTGACAGCAGTCTGTCGCTGAAGCTGCTCCTCTGTCTGGAGATGACACTGTTTAGTGGATGTAGTGGATTCTCCATAATTGATAGGAGTCTGCTGAGCGCCCGTCGCTCTGCCACAGATGTTAAACTGTCCAGCTCCATGCCAACAATAGAGCCTGCCTTCCTCACCAGTTTGTCGAGGCGTGCGGCGTCCCTCTTCTTAATGCTGCCTCCCCAGCACACCACCGCATAGAAGAGGGCACTCGCCACAACCGTCTGATAAAACATCTGCAGCATTTTATTGCAGATGTTGCAGGACGCCAGCCTTCTAAGGAAGTATAACCGGCTCTGTCCTTTCTTGCACAGAGCATCAGTATTGGCAGTCCAGTCTAATTTATCATCTAGCCGCACTCCCAGGTATTTATAGGTCTGCACCCTCTGCACACAGTCTCCTCTGATGATCACGGGGTCCATAAGGGGTCTGGACCTCCTAAAATCCACCACCAGCTCCTTGGTTTTGCTGGTGTTCAGGTGTAGGTGGTTTGAGTTGCACCATTTAACAAAGTCATTGATTAGGTCCCTATACTCCTCCTCCAGCCCACTCCTGATGCAGCCCATGATAGCAGTGTCATCAGCGAACTTTTGCACGTGGCTGAACTCCGAGTTGTATTGGAAGTCCGATGTATATAGGCTGAACAGGACCGGAGAGAGTACAGTCCCCTGAGGCGCTCCTGTGTTGCTGACCACAATGTCAGACGTGCAGTTCCCAAGACACACATACTGAGGTCTGTCTTTAAGATAGTCCACGATCCATGCCACCAGGTATGAATCAACTCCCATCTCTGTCAGCTTGTCCCTAAGGAGCAGAGGTTGGATTGTGTCGACAATTGATGACAGACAAGATGTTGACATCTGCTGATCTCTCAGTCTTCTCTTAGTCATCCTTCAGTATATTTTGTATGTTACATCCACCTTTCTTCTGGTACATTCTTGATTTACTTGACCATCTCAGTATTTTCCTAAACCCATTCTTATATTTTAGTGTACATTTTGTTGTTCACTTGACCTTCATCTGGTGTCCTGGTGTGCCTGAACAGGTTTCTGGCGTTTATTAAGTCTTTATGCTATTTGTTTAAGATGAATGCTATGTCACCCTAAAATTATTCTTCCACAGTCTGAGGCATTAAAATAAAACAAAACACAACCACTATGAACTGATGCCCGCTGCCTGTAGAGCAATAAAAGACAAAGAAGGGAAATGTGGCAAGCAGGTGTGACCAGGGAATCATGGGACTGAGAAAAATAAATGGGATGCAGCAAACAAATGGTAGGAAATGAAAGAATACGATAAAAGAAATGTGTTAAACATGATCTTCATGGCCACGATCCTCATGAGATGATCTTTAAATATAAACAAGTACAACATCATATCATAAAGATCTTAAAGCCACTTAACTCACGTCAGCTTCACAGAAGACCACAGCCTGCTATTACTGCTTACTACCACTGCTATGCCAGCAGCACTGGGCACGAGGTAAGAAAGGCCCTGGGCAGGATGTCCATCTCACACACACATAGAGCCAATCAGGACTCTCTGGGGATGTGTGAGGAAAGCCAGAGTGCCATAAGAAAAACCCACAGAAACACCGAGAGAACCTGCCAACCCCTCACAGATGGACCCTGAGCAGAGATGAGACCTGAGGACTCTGGAGCTGTGAGGGAGCATCGCTAACTCAGCACTGTGACATCCCAAAAAGACAGAATATAATGTGGAAGAAATGGATACTCCTGAGGAAATGCATCCTGACTAACAGAGACTCTGATAAAAGAAGCTTCTCCAGAGCGACTTACTGAGAGGATTTGTCATTTCAACTTGGTGATTTGGTCCAGCTGAAAGTTTTAAAGTGTGTAGCATTCTGAAACACCCAGCTATGATTCACACTGCCTGTTGATGGTGAATTATTTATTTTTTCAGTGGGGACCCCAGGAATGCACCCAGCCTTGGCCCGACTCACACACACACTCCCTCAAAGAGACAAAAAGCAAACAGAATTAAAACACAAATTCACTAATGTAATAAACAATAATAAAGTAAATCTAACGACACAAACTAAAACAATCCCACCCCAGTTCCCTTTCCGGTGATTATACAATAAACACAAACTAAGCAACAAACAAATAACAAAAACCACAAATGATGAAGTCCATAACAAAGCCCATAGGAAACGACAACCGATGTTGTGAAATGATGGAGTTTGAATAATCCAGAGATCAGCTCGCTGTAAGTAGATGTAAAGAACAGTCCTACCGGTATATCCTGAAGATGAAGAGTGATGGCATCAGGAGTGCTCCTTCTCTGAAGGTTGATGAACAATCCAATTCAGTCCTCACACAGCAGGTAGACCCCAGACTGTCCATACACACGAACAGGAGATAATCCTGGACAAGAACATTAATCCATAAACCATGAACGGGAAGACAAAACGGACAGAACTCCAGATACAAAACAACCTGTCTCCTCTGAGTAACTGAGCTCCCTTTAAAACTCACACTGTTCTTCTTGTCCCCAGCAGCCCCTGCACACTTAGCAGGTGTCCAATCAGAACAACTGCAGGGATTGCTGGGAGATGAAGTTTTTACTGCCCAGTAGCACTGCTACAAGCCACTTGTAAATGTAGAAAGTGAGGGGAAACCAGATTGTTTGCCCCTATTGGTTGTAAAGGGTCAGGAGGTGATTTAATAGGGTGAAACTGGCTTCCTTGATTAAGGCTAAAACATTTTGGTATATTTCAGGTGACTGATCAAATCGAGGATTGCAGCTAAAATATGGTTGCCTTTTCAGTGGAGAAATGAGGATTGTAAAAGGTATCCTGGCCAAACTGTACATATCTGACAATGCTATTCTAAAATTGTGTAAGTCAAGCCCTGTGCCATATGCAACTAGAGATGCAGTGGATGAACAGTTGGACCTCTTAGTACAACAAGGAGTATTGACCTTAGTATCGTATACCGATGGGCAGCTCCATCAGTATGTATCCTGAAGTCAATATTTGTGGGGACTGTAAGACCACCATTAACCTGTGGCTAGATGTTGATTCCTACACTATTCTCTGTACTCAAGGCTTGCTAATGGTAAACAATTTAGTAAAATTGATTTAGCACAAACATATCGGCAAGTTGAACTGGATAAATAAAGCAAGACATATATAATTATAAATACATAGAAGGACTGTTCCAGGTAAACAAATTACACTATGGAATAGCCAGCGCCCCTGCCATTTTCTGGCACATTATGGACACAGTTTAACAAAGTTTTAATGACATGATCTGCTATTTGGATGACATTTTGGTTACCAGGCTCGGCCAGGAGGAGCATTTAAATAATCTGGAAGCTGTGCTGAAAAGGCTAAAGCAATGTGGGTTTAACACTAGAATTACCAGAGTCTACAAAAAAAACTCATAAACCCGGCCCACCTTAAATCCCTTTGCACCTCTCCGTCAGCGTCTTTTGTCTTGTAAATGTGTCAATAAACCCAAGCAGCAAGCAGCGTGCTATACCATGCCCTCCTCCGCCACAGAAGAAGTTCTCCCAGTTCAAGCCTTGATTATCTGGGAGTTAAGTGTTGGAGTTTTAGAGGGGAAATAATTTCATGTGTGTTCTGTGTCTACAACAATTTATGTAAACACATCGTTAAAACAGAAACGTTTTTCATGTTTTAGTAATAAATGACAAAATGTAGACATGAACTGTATAATGTGTGAAGCTTGAAGTCCAAATGTTAAATAAACACTTTCACAGAAGGTACAAGTGCAGTACGACAGCTTCTGTGGTGCAGCGGTAAGAACTGCTGAGTTATAATACAGAAGTCGTGAGTTTGAGACCAGATCCCCCCGCAAGTTTACCTATTTTGAGTAGTGAGCTTATCTTATTGTTAATATTATACAATAAAAACATACATTTGACTTGCGTCTCTAACAGCCAGTGTACATTTAAAGTACTTGTAAAAGTTAGCATTTCTTTTTTCACTTTTATTCTCTCAGTCACAATCACGATACATACTACCGCCCCCTCAGGGATCTGATGCTATTAGTTTTAATTTGAAACTTGGAATAACTCCAGATGTGAGTGGTGTTTTGAGACAATGGAACAGACTGGAAATTCTCTCATCTGGGTGGATTAAAGCTGACACACAAGCGCTGGTGAATCTGCCATCTTTGTATTTCATTGTCACTTGAATGTTTTATTATTCAGTTTTATTGAGTGTTCCTACTCACACTGAATTAGTATGCACCTTATGGTCTATGATGTCAAAGCCGCACTGACAAAAAAACAGAGACACAGGTATATAAGATATTTGGAATTATTCATTTTATGACCTGTATAGTACATTTCAGAAAACATTGTGGCACTGATTCAACATTATTCATATTATTCATATTCAGTCGCACACCTTCTTGCAGTTGTAATCAGTGACTGCGTGTTTTTTTTTTTTCGATCTTGCCCATGCAGTCTTTCACATTTTGGTGTATGGTGGTGTTTCTTTTGTACTCCAGGACATGCAGAGGAAAGAATAGTACAGAGAGGTCAGGTCCGCGTTATATACAATCATCAGATTCAAATATTAACAGTTCACACACACCCAAGGACCGTCCTTCCTACATTTACGACATGTCTACCTGTTGCAATGTACACACTTCTCTCTATGCTGTGGTTACTATTACACTGAAGGGACGCCTGACACTGAATGATTATGCTTTCCTGGGGGAAGCAGCTGTCTTGGAACAGAAGCTTGTCAATGTTGCATCCTCTTTTTCTTTATCCATCGCCTTTTCTTGTAAGAAGCGACGAAGAAGCTACTCTGCAAGGTAAGCCATGAACACTTCTCTTTTATCAGTGGACCCGTGAATGCCTTGTACAGTACATGTGCGTTCATCACCGCCAAGTCAAGCTTGTTATAGCACACAGCTCCTGCTCGCACTGAATAAGCTCACACCTTCTGGTTCACGATGTCAATGCAGCACCGGAAACAAAAAGAAAGAGACAAACATATGTGACATGTTGAAGAAATCATTGTATGACCTCAATAGTACCAATCAGAAAATATCGTTGCACTAATGCAATATTATTTGAAAATGAACAGCATCAGATGTGGTGTGAATTTATTCTGGCGCTGTTAGTTATGGTCAGGGGTGGAGAGCGTGAACGTGACTGAGAGAATAAAACTGAAAAAAAGCAAACTTTTACAAGTACCATAAATTTACATCCAGTCTGACGCTATTCGTTTTCAAATAATATTGGATTAGTGCAATTGATTTTTTCTGATTGGTACTATGGTTCTGGTATGATCTGTCCAATTTTGGTTATCAGAACTGGGCTGCTGGTCAAACACAACCTGTGTGGCACTGAACACTGTCTAATGACCAACTTCAACGGTACGTCTTCACAATCTGATGACAATTGGATACTCAGAAATGTCTGACTGATGACAGCAACTTAAAACACAAACACTTTGTGCTGCTTCTATGGCTTCAATTACAGAGTGTTACTGGCGTGAGGAGAGTTTAAAGATGAAAATCATCACAGCAGCGGTGTGCTAAACTCTGACAGAGCTGGCACTTCAAGCCCACCAGCTCACTCCTACTCCTAGGTTCAGATAAGGATCTTAGCATGTGCTTCATCCTCCTCTCACAAGCTGATGGAGATCCCCACCAGTCTGAATGGTGAGTTTGGCTCTTGAGTGCATGTGTGGCATGCTGGCACAATGGGTTACACTGCTGCCTCACACCTAAAGGGGCTCAAGTTTGTGCCCCAGCCTGGACAAGATTTGTGGGTCCCCCACCACATGCTAAAGATTCCAAAGTTCATCTGATTGGTGAATCTCCATTTGCCCACTTTGTTGGAGTGTCAGCGTATGTGGAAGTGTGCCCTGTGTGAAACTGGCATCCTTATAGAGTTAGTTCCTGTTTTATCCCAACGCTGCTGAGATGTTGTTTTAATGCTACAGTGTACTATTTACTTGGAGAAGATGTTAGCTTCTTAGAAACTTCTTATTTATTTAGCTCTTTTATTCAATCCTTGATGTTTCTAACAAGTCGCTTGTCTTTCTTACAGTTTAAAGCACAGCACAAGCCAATGTATTGTAGTGTACAGTGTCACCGATTAGCCACTTCATTGTGTCCATCAATGTTATATCTGCGTAATCCAAGTCAACACCACAGTGAGCTGGAGGGCCTTCTGGAAACATCAGATACAGGACAGGAGCCATCACTGAATGGGAATACAGGATATCAGAGGGCACACGTGGGCACACACCCAGAGCCAGTCTGTTAGTGACATCTTAGAGCCACCAATTAGCTTGAGATGCTCACCTTTGGGATTTGGGAGGAAAACTGAAGTGGCAGGAGAGAACAAGAAGATGCAGACATGGCAAGGACTTTCAAATTGCACACAGAGTACTGTAGGCTTCAAACCCTGGACACTGGAATTCTGAGGTGGCATCGCACACCATTGTGCCACCATTCCACCTCTGTTTATAATTCAAGTACACTTACTGTACATGTGATGCTGGAATGGCTTTATCTGATAATGTAATGGACAGAAGGGCACAGAGACAAACAGACTCAAGCAGTAAGGTGTGGTTCTCTAAAAAAGGGAAGCAAAATGATTTTGGTTGACATTTAAAATCCAGTAATGACCTTAATCCATGTTCTAAACCCTCTTCTTACAATATAGGTGGCAGAGAGCTACTACAGACTCAAGCTTTGTAATTTCAAATATATTAAATGAAGGCAGTTATGTCTGCTGTTAAAATATCAAACTGCAGGGCCATTTTACATGAGCTAAGGGTTCATGTGCAGGAGCAAGACATCTGGTAGAGCAAGAAATTTAAAAAAATTATAAGAGGGACAGAAAGATAAATCTTTATTGTCATTGTCACTTTTACAAAGGAACAACGAAATTGAAGGTGCTGTCGACTCAGTGTGAGGCATAAGAATTAAAAAAAAACAAGAAAACTAATACTAATGAGTACATTACAAATATATACAAATTACACGTGTCATATACGTATTGCATTGGTTAAATGTACAAATTGCACTGGCTGACTTAAGGTCTATTGCACATTGAGAGAATAATATGGAGCAGTTTTATTTGAGTTCAGGGCCATGATTGCTTTTGGATAAAAGCTGTTTTAAGGCGGTTTCTCCTGGTTTTCATTGCTTTGTATTTCTTGCCCGATGGCAAAAACTGGCAGAGGCAATGACCGGGATGTGATGAATCCTGTGAAATGTCTATTGATTTTTTGTGGCATCAGGAGGTGTAGATTTGTTCCAGAGTCAGGAGGGTACAGCCAATTGTTCTCTCCGCTGTCCTGACGACCCTGTAGAGCGCTTTCCTTTCTGAGGAAGTGCAGCTGCCGTACCACACAAACAAGTCCGTACATGAGCACACTCTTGATGGATCAGTGATAAATGGCAAGGAGCAGATTTTAGAGGAGATGGTTCTTTGTGAGGATTCTCAGAAAATACAGTCTCTGTTGCACCTTCTTCAGCAGCTCCTTGGTGTTGGTGCTCCAAGTCTGGTCATCCTTCAGCTCAATGCCCAGAAACCTGAACACCGGGACCTTCTCCACACAGGCTCCCCCCACCAATGATGAGTGGCTGGATGTCAGTTTTGTTTTTTGTAAAGTCAATAACAAGCTCCTTAATTTTTGTGGTGTTGAGGAGCAGATTATTGATTCTGCACAACTCTGACAGCCGCTCCACCTCGTCCCTGTATGCCAGCTCACCCTCCTTGCCCAAGATGTCCGACCACCATTGTGTCATCCACAAACTTTATGATCTTGTTGCTGTGGTGAGTGGGGACACAGTCATATGTGTAGAAGGTGTAGAGGAGCAGGCTGAGCACACAACCCTGCGGCGTCCCAGTGTTGAGGCTGAGAGCAGTGGAGATGTGGGGACCCAGCCTGACCCTCTGGGAGTGACCAGACAGGAAGTCCAGTATTCAACTGCAGATGAATGATGGAAGTCCCAGTCTCAGTTTGGACACCAGTCATTGTGGGAGGATGGTATTAAATGCCAAGATGAAGTCCACAAAGATCAGTCTGACAGTCTGCAGCATGAAGGGCTGTAGCCACAGCGTCCTCCGTGAATCTCTTTACTTTATAAGCAAATTGAAAAAGGTCCAGGGGCCTCATGTATAAACGGTGAGTACGCACAGAAATGTTGCGTACGAACGTTTCCACGCTCAAATCGCGATGTATAAAACCTAAACTTGCCGTAAAGCCATGCACATTTCCACGGTAACTCATACCTTGGCGTACGCAATTTCTCCGCTCGGTTTTGTAGACTGGTGGCACCCAGCATCAAAGCAGTGCTACTGTTCCTGTGTGGTCACCCTTTCTTTCTTAGATCCACATTCCTGACGTGGCTTTATAAATACACTGAAACTAACTGCATATTGTTTATTAGTGTAATGCATCTGATTGTAATTAACCTGCAGCAATATAATGGGCCAGGGAATAGCCATAGTATTCCAAATACCATAACTGCTTTAGCATTGTTACTCTCACTGCATCTTCTTCTTCTTTCAGCTGCTCCCGTTAAGGGTTGCCACAGCAGATCATCTTTTTCCATATTACTCTCACTGCACCACTCGGAGTATTTATATCACTGTATCCGAGTGGGGAATCACAGCAGCAGCTGATGGGAAAGAGAATTATCGGTATACAGTAATCCCTCGCTATATCGCGCTTCGCCTTTCGTGGCTTCACTCTATCGCGGATTTTATATGTAAGCATATTTAAATATATATCGCAGATTTTTTGCTGGTCCGCGGATTTCTGCGGACAATGGGTCTTTTAATTTCTGGTACATGCTTCCTCAGTTGGTTTGCACAGTTGATTTCATACAAGGGACGCTATTGGCAGATGGCTGAGAAGCTACCCAACTTACTTTTCTCTCTCTCTCTCTTGCGCTGACTTTCTCTGATCCTGACGTATGGGGATTGAGCAGGGGGGCTGTTCGCACACCTAGACGATACGGACGCTCGTCTAAAAATGCTGAAAGATTATCTTCACGTTGCTACCTTCTGTGCAGCTGCTTCATGAAGCGACATGCTGCACGGTGCTTCGCATACTTAAAAGCTCGAAGGGCACATATTGATTTTTGATGTTTGTTTTTCTCTGTCTTTCTCTCTCTCTCTCTCTCTCTCTCCCTGCTCCTGACGGAGGGGGTGTGAGCTGCCGCCTTCAACAGCTTTGTGCCGCGGTGCTTCGCATACTTAAAAGCCAAACAGCCCTATTGATTTGTTTGCTTTCCTCTGTCTTTCTGAGATTATCTGCTCCTGATGCGCACTCCTTTGAAGAGGAAAATATGTTTGCATTCTTTTAATTGTGAGACGGAACTGTCATCTCTGTCTTGTCATGGAGCACAGTTTAAACTTTTGAAAAAGAGACAAATGTTTGTTAGCAGTGTTTGAATAACGTTCCTGTCTCTCTACAACCTCCTGTGTTTCTGCACAAATCTGTGACCCAAGCATGACAATATAAAAATAACCATATAAACATATGGTTTCTACTTCGCGGATTTTCTTATTTCGCGGGTGGCTCTGGAACGCAACCCCCGCGATGGAGGAGGGATTACTGTATAACATCAAGCAGACGCTGCCTCAGCCAAGGCAAAATGCTTCAAAGCCTTTCCTGTACGGACCTCGCGGTTCACAAACAGTTTCATCCCAAGAACTCTAAACGCACTCAATCAGTCCATCAAGTGCTCCTTGTAGAACTGTTTGTATTTATAAGTACAATCACCTCACTGTAAACTTGCACTACAGTTATAATATTGCACAACCTGTGCCACTTTATGAAGTGCGTATGTACATATGATGACAATATCATTTTTAAGATGAAATGCAGCAAAATATGTTGATTATATTGTCACGCTTGGGTCACAGAATTGCACAGAAAACAGAGGAGGTTGAAGAGACTGGAATTTTTTTCAAATACTGCAAACAAACATTTGTCTCTTTAAAGGGTTTCAAACGTGCTCCTTGAAAGGAAAGAGTTGACACCTCCATTTGTCATTAAAAAGTAAGCTCAGACTTCTTCGGAGGAGGAGGAATACGTGCCAGGAGCAGGAGAAGTCTGAGAGAGAAGGAGAAGCAAACAATCAATTTAACAACTAAAAGAAGTCCGTACAGGCTTTTTAAGAAGGTGGAGCACCGCGTGAGAGGCTTATTACGCAACAGAGCCGGCCAGAAGGGTAAGGAGGAATGTGAAGGTAGTCTGTCAATGTTTTTTAGGGGTTTTCCCAGGGGCGTCTGTATTCTCTGGAGGTGTGATCAGCTCCACAGCTCACAATATTATACAGATAAAACTTTAAATTCCTTTAAATAATCTGTATTGTTAATAATTAAGCATGTGAGGACACGGTGCCGCAGCGCTAGCTGGTTCACGGATTGTTCCTGCCTTGCGTTGTATTCTTGCTGGTGCTGACACGACACTGGAAGGATAGATGGATAGAATAATTAAACATGTACTACGAAGATATTTCAATGTTCCTTAAAAGTTTTGAAGAATCGTCGTTCTAAGCTTACAGATGGCTTCATGTCTATTACAGAGCTGATTTAATGAAATAATAAAGAACAATAAGTAACAAGTCAGCCTCCTGTCAGTTCATTTTTAGTTGCTCTCTGGTCTTCTCCATGTCTGCTGGTTTCTCTCACTTCCAAACACATAGCTGGCAGGTGACCTGGTGGCTCTCGACTGGCTCAGTGTCACTAAGTACGCCTGTGTTTCTGGACTTTGTTAATTTTCCTACTTTTTTCATTGACTTTTTCTGGATACTCTAGATTGGGGGTCAGTTATGGGCTGCTGCAGTGGCTGCAAGGTTTTTGCTGTCAGGGGCTTCAGTGTGCTGTGTCTGTACGCCTGCTACCTTCTATGTGGATGAGTCTCTGAGAGATAGACAGAAAAGACACTCAAAGACCAGAGAAACTCAACAGCAAACTCTGACAACTGGGAGATGAAGAACAAAAAGAGGGGCTTATCAGCCTGGTCTCCTCTCACTTTTAGGTCTTTCATACACCTTCTGGTCACTCAAATGTTGTCAGCCTCGCATCGGTGTATCTTATTTAAGTCATCAGACCCTTACATCTATGGTGGCCCCGAAGTGACAAAAAACTTAAAGGTGTGATACGCACAATTAAACAAGGTGACTCACACATTCAAATGTAGTGACGCACAGAATTAAATGATGTGACGCACAATTAAACAAGGTGACGCGCACATTTAAATGTAATGACGTGCAGAATTAAATGATGTGACGCACAATTAAACAAGGTGACGCACACATTCAAATGTGGTGATGTGCAGGATTAAATGTGGAGCCATACAATTAAAAAAGGTGACGCGCTCACAATCAGAGGGGATGACAAATAAATTTGAACAGAAGGGGTAGGGACATTTGGCCAGACAAAAGGAAAACACTGATTGGTGGTAATGTTTGTCTGTCAGTCCACAGGGAAAGTTTCTGGCTAAGTGGTGTGCTGAGTGAGGGAAAGTTAATAAATACTACGGCATTCTTTTTAAAATTAAATTGTTGGCAATCACAGTAAGTATATGAGTGTGTATGTAAACAGGCGGCCATCCATTGCCTTTTTTCCCATGAAAGAGTTAAGTATTTGTTTTTTTAAAAGTAATTTATTTCTAATCTAACGTGGTGCTCCTCAGTGAATTTATGTTCGATCAGGTGCTCCGAGTGTCAAGTAGGTTTGACAGTTCTGGATATTTCACAGTATTACTTGTTCAGGACAACAAGGAATTCCTTTACGTGTGCAGTGACTTATAACGAAAATGCAATGTTTAAAAGCAAGCCCTAATTAATTAAAAAAATATAATGATCTAATGTTTATAAGACACATCTTTACAATTCTCTTTACAATTGTTGCTTTCAGTCCTGTAACTGGAAGTATCCTAAATGATTTCCTTTCAAATAAGAGTAATTCAAATGTTATTAATATTATTACAACATTCTGGTAGTGATTCATTAAAAATAAAAAAAAATCCTTCTTAATTCAAGCAAACAAAAAACAATCCAAATGAATATAAATAAATACCATTTCATGTAAAAGGTTTCAGACTAACAGGGCTATATCACGGTCTGTAATATTTCCTTCATACATTGTATATGGATGATGTGAGAGAAATCAAACTTCATTCTCTGCTTGAAAGGTCACATCAGCAACTTTTCCAAATCTCTCGAGGAGAGCTGCACGTCACCACATAGATCAGGAGGTTGTTACTGACTGGGATCGCTTATCATTACATGAATAGAACTGTGTATGAGAAATGTGAAATATGGCAAATGAGCAGTTGTACATGTCCTTCATAGTCCTTAATGGGTAGAACATGCAAATAAGAGTTAGTGGATAAAGGACAGATGGACGTTACTTCAGCAGGCATATTGTTAGAGTAGGAGAGGAAATCGGAATAATTAGAAAACCAAACAGAGACTTTGGGGGAATGTGCAGACTCAAAATAGGCAGCTTAAAAACGGCCCCCGCAGGTCTCTGGAGTTGTGACCCGTGAATATTAACTAAAGCACTACCACAAAATAAAAATCCTTGTTTCCAAATAAAATCAGCATAGCAGTGATGAATATTGTAGTGTTTCTCTGAAATTGACTCTTTATTTACATTTTCACTTTACTTATATAGGACCTGACATACGTTATTATAACTTTATTATTAAAATCATAATCTAGTTTTAATGTTTAAACTATATTTTGTCTTCCATTTCAGTTGTTATATATTGTATATTTTGCGGTGAACATCTGTAGGATTTGCATACCTGTTCATCTTGTGGAAGGCATAATCCGCAGATTACTGAAAGAAATGAAAGACAACATCATTCTGGAAGTTCTCCAGAGTGTGATCCATCATCAACAACCTCTGATAATCATTTCATTATTTAGTATTCTCACCAGAACCACACATATGATATCATATTGGACTTCCTAAAACTTCACAGAATTCATTACAGCATTCATACAAACTAAGCCAAGTTGGTTTGTCTAGAAGAAATAACTATTCTTCTGTGAGAGATGTGAGATGTGCTCTTTAGCACGAGCTGCTAGGGCCAGGTCAGTTATTTGGCCTTCGCACAATGTGGCAGATACTGAAAATAAAACACAGGCTGTCTGTAAAAAGGTCTGATGATATGAGATTGCTGTCTGCCATTAATTCAAGAGGGCCTGAGTTAAGAAGTCATCGCTGATTCACCCGCCGTACATATCACTCCATGGGACCCAATTACATTTGGCACCTTGATGGCTATGATAAGCTAAAGCCATGTGGTTTTGCTTTATCTGGCTGTGTTGATGAGTTTTCTAGAAAGATCTTGTGGCTTGCTTGTGGACCTACAAACACCAGTCCTGCTGACATTGCCCAATATTCTTTGGACTGTCTGTGTGTAATCTCTTGGATTTGTCACCATGAGACTAAGAACTGAGAATGGAATAACTGCAGCAATTCAGTGTACTAGTTGTTGCCATCACACAGACTACTTTGCAGGATTAGCAAGTCCTATGTCTGGTCCCTCAGTCAGCAGTCAGCACATAGAGGCTTTATGGTCTTCTTTAAGTAAAGGAAGGTGAGGTGAATAGTAGGGGTTAATACAGATAGTGGAGCCTTGATGACAATGATGATTCAACGCATATCCAGAATATCAGGGTTGCACGAAAATGAAGCTAAGAGAAAACCATGTTAAAATAACGAGTTTGTAGCAGTTTTTTAAAGTGCTCCACTGCATTAGCCTGGCGAATTTCTATCGGTAAGCTATTCCAGATTTTAGGTGCATAACAGCAGAAGGCCACCTCACCACTTCTTTTAAGTTTAGTTCTTGGAATTCTAAGCAGACACTAATTTGAAGATCTAAGGCTACGATTTGGAGTGTAAGGTGAAAGGCAATCTGAGATATAGGATGGAGTGTGATGATTTAAGGCTTTGTAAACCATCAGCAGTATTTTAAAATCAATTGTAAATGACACAGGTAACCAGTGTAGTGACATCAGAACTGGAGAGATGAGATTTTCTTTTTCCAGTTAAGAGTCTGGCAGGTGCATTTTGCACTCGTTTTTTGGGTGGTCCTGAGAGGAGTGCGTTACATTTATCTAGTCGACTAAAAACAAAAGCGTAAACTAATTTTTCAGCATCTTGCAAGGTTATGAGAGATCTAACTTTTTCTATATTCCTTAAGTAAAAAATGCTGTCCTGGTAATCTGATTAATAGGTGATTTAAAATTTAGGTCAGAGTCAATAATTACCCCTAGGTTTTTTCCTCTAACTTGACGTTTTATCTTAAAGGATCAAGTTTATCTCTAATACCCTCACTATATCCATTTTTGATAATCACTAACATTTCTGCTTTCTCCTTATTTAGTTTATGAAAATGACTATTCATCCATTCAGAAACACAAGTAAGACATTGGGGGTAAGTGAACCAAGAGAGTCGGGGTCATCAGGCGCTATTGATAAATACAGTTGTGTGTCGTCAGCATAGCTGTGGAAGCTCACTTTATGCCCCGAGATAATCTGACCTCATGGAAGCAAGGAGATTGAAAAGAGCAGCAGACCAGGATAGACCCTTGTGGACCACCATATAGAATATCACTTGTCTCTGAAGTATAATCACTACAA
Organism: Erpetoichthys calabaricus; assembly: GCF_900747795.2. Classification (NCBI taxonomy): domain Eukaryota; kingdom Metazoa; phylum Chordata; class Cladistia; order Polypteriformes; family Polypteridae; genus Erpetoichthys; species Erpetoichthys calabaricus. The sequence goes on from NC_041397.2 coordinate 325,320,700, forward strand.
CTAAGAAAGAATTTTCTACCTGCCAGGTAAGATTCAAACCAATTTAAGACCCTACCAGAGAGGCCCACCCACTGACTAAGGTGATTTATAAGAATATTGTGATCAATGGTATCAAATGAGGCACTCAGATCTCAGAGGATGAGAACAGATAAACGGCCTCTGTCTGCATTTACTCACAAGTCATTTACTACTTTAACGAGTGCAGTTTCTGTGCTGTGATTTGTTCTGAAACCCGACTGAAACTTGTCAAGAATAGCAGGTTTATTGAGGTGATCAGTGAACAGTATTTCATGTTTTATTCATTATAAATTTAGACAACAAAACCCTAATGTCCTCGGGTTTCTCATTCCACCTCTTGAAGGTGATTTAACTCCCCCTACCAATAACTCAGAATGAAGGTTGGCACTGATGTTCTGACTTGTACCAGTTGATACAACATCCCCTAATGGTCCTTTAATTGCTCATTTTGATATGTCTGTGCTTTATTGGACTTCAGTTGATTAAGGTGTTTGCCTGCTTGACTGAGTGCAGATAACATGAACCTCCACCTGTTTTATTTAAGCATTCATATTTTAGGACAATGAACAGTAAGTTGGTGCAGTGGTGACTTCTGTTGCCTTCCAGATCACCATTCATTGTTCATGTGGAGGTTACAACGTCTTCTGCTGTCTCTGTGGAATCCCTCCAGCTATTTCAGTTCCTCTCCATTGAAGTTGGTTGATTGGTTGTGAATGTAAATTGTTCCATTATGATTTCCAGTGTGAGATTAGACTGGCACACATTTGACAGTCCTGAGTTGTTTTCTGTTTGATGCCCAGTTCTTTCAGGATCCATGTATGAGAATGTTCTCACCCGGCACAGGAAGATCTCTTTACACACATATCTGTGCCTGGACAGACTAAACTTTTCCAATCTGATTTATTTATCACAGACTTACATTAAACAGCCCAGAGCCATCGGGTGTACTAAAGAAGTAAATGCAGTAGGACCAGACAACTGGTGTGTGTGTCCTTCTCTCAAAGAAAGTGTGTGGGACACAAAGTGTGTCACTCAACGTGGGGCAGTCCAATAAAGACACACAAATGACAGTCAAGGATGAATAAGTGACCGAAGGAGACCTGACCTACCAGACTGATCTCCATACTGGTTTATGTTGTTATGCTTTTCTTGTTTCCTTATAGAATTCCTGCATGTTAGTGAAATTAAATCCCCCATCATCCCTCACTGGCAGTCCTCTTCTTGATCTAGATTGCTCAGTCGTTACCTAATAATTTCTTTCATTAATTTATTTGTTACACATATTAAGCTTACCCTGTGGTGGGCTGGCAGCCTGTGCAGGGTATGTTCCTGGCTTGCGCCCTGTGCTGGCTGGGATTGGCTCCAGCAGACTCCCGTGACCCTGTAGTTAGGATATAGCGGATTGAAAAATGACTGACTGACTGACATATTAAGCTTACAATATTGCCCATCCCGACTTCTTCAGACACCAAGATTTCAGATGTGCACTAAGCCTTCTAATCTCCATAATCTCACGTGGTCAGGTGTGTGGCAGGTAAACGTCCTGAGAAGACGACTTTATCAGTTCTGCTCCTCAGCTTTGCACTCAACTATTTAAATGTGCCTTGCAGAACTGGCAGTCTGACTCACCTGTTTGAATTGCTCAATGACAACTGGACAAGCTTGATAATGACAGCACACCTCCAATTTCCAGCTTCATAATCATTACTCTGTCTGGCACTCTTTTCACCTCCAGAACACTATTGACATACTGTTCCTTCAGAATAACTCCTACTCCATTTCTCCTCCCATCCATACCATGATAGAACAATTTGAATCCACCTCTGATCCACCTGGCCTTACTCCACTTCCATTTAGTCTCACAATATATCAACCTTCCTTCTCTCCATCATATCTGCTAACTCTCTCCCCTTACCAGTCATACTGCCCACATTCAAAGTTCCTAACCTCAGTTCCACTCTCTTTACTTTCCTTCTCTCCTCCTGCCTCCAGACACATCTCCCCCCCTCTTCTTCTCCTTCTTCTTCTTCGGCCAACAGTAGCCCAATATCTGCCAGCACCCTGTTGGCTAACAGTACTGGTGGCGGTCGTTGTTAACCCGGGGCTCGACCGATCCAGTATTGAAATTTGTATTGTTGTCCGCATATTGATTTGGCAAAATTTTACACCGGATGCCCTTCCTGACGTAGCCCTCCCCATTTATCCGGGCTTGGGACTGGCACGAAGAAACACACTGGTTTGTGCATCCCCTGTGGCTGTGTTAAAGATATAACAAATATCAAATTAATTAATATTACCATTGTTGAGTTATTATGAGAGATGTGTCTCATGAATGTTTTATATGAGATATGAAAGCAGATGCTAATAAAGATGTGTTTTAATAAAAAGTTTTAATTTAGCTGACATTGGTGAGCAGATTTCTACTATCTATTTAAATTTAGTGATAATTGAGACTGCAGTTTGTTGTGAAGTAATCCAAGAAGGGGTGAGTTCTTAGTATGAAAAATGATGTTTTTTTATTTGAAATAAAACATCAGGAAAAAGTATTGCTTTCTTTTTTGTTATACATTTTATTTTGTAAACTTAGTGTGACAACGTTTTAGTGAAATTATTGTGAAGCAGCGGGCATCAGCTAGAATAAAATAAAAGTCTATTCTCTGATATTCTGGTTCTTCTTAGACCTTTGAGTTGAGCCACCGCCCTTGAAATGTCTGTGCAGATCCCAACTGTCCATTCTGGTTGTTTACAGGACATCTGCTGACGTCTTAGTCATCTCTTAGTCATCTTTCAGTGCATTTTGTTGTTCACTTCACTTTACCTGATTTCAGACATTTATTAACCCTTTATGCTATTTCTTTATGATGAATGTTAAATTACCTTAAATTTAGTTCTTCCACACAGTGGGCTTCAATGGTTGAGGACCTTGTGCATCAGAAGGGTTTCGGTGTGGAAGGTCATTTGTGAGTTTCTTCCTCTGAAGCTCTGGTCCCCTCAGCTGCTGTTGAGTTTTCAGGCTCGCGTTCCTCTCAGACCTGATGGCTTGTTCAGAGCCAGTGCCCTAGAAGGGGGGCTATGTTATGATATGAATACTATGGCATTTTATTCTGCTCTTCTGTTGTGTTTTGATAAACCTTATCCAGCTTATATTACATTTTAGAACATGTGGTGCTTCTCTGTTTGAAACTCAATGCTTCTTTAATGAAAATTTCTCATATTTCAAAAACTTGTCCAGCACACTCTGTTCCATTCATTCATTGATTCATTCATTTTCTAACCCGCTGAATCCGAACACAGGGTCACGGGGGTCTGCAGGAGCCAATCCCAGACAACACAGGGCACAAGGCAGGAACCAATCCCGGGCAGGGTGCCAACAACAACAACAACATTTTTTATTTATATAGCACATTTTCATACAAAAAGTAGCTCAAAGTGCTTTACATAATGAAGAGAAGAAAAATAAAAGACAAAATAAGAAATTAAAATACATTAATTACAACATTAATTAACATAGAAAGGAGTAAGGTCCGATGGCCAGGGTGGACAGAAAAAACAAAAAAAAACTCCAGAAGGCTGGAGAAAAAAATAAAATCTGTAGGGGTTCCAGGCCACGAGACCACCCAGTCCCCTTTGGGCATTCTACCTAACATAAATGAAATAGTCCTCTTTGTAGTTAGGGTTCTCACGGAGTCACTTGATGCTGATGGTCATACAGACTTCTGGCTTTTAATCCATCCATCATTGTTGGAACATCATGGTGCTTTAGGTAGATGGTGGTGATGCAAGTCACCACCAACAGGACACCGGAAAAGGAAACAGAAGAGAGAGTAGGGGTTAGTACAGATTTTGAATGAATAGTTATTATAATGAATTAGATATACAGAGTATCAGGATTAAATTACAGTGAAGTTATGAGAAGGCCATGTTAAAATAATATGTTTTCAGTAGTTTTTTAAAGTGCTCCACTGTATTAGCCTAGCGAATTCCTACTGGCAGGCTATTCCAGATTTTAGGTGCATAACAGCAGAAGGCCGCCCGCCTCACCACTTCTTTTAAGTTTTGCTCTTGGAATTCTAAGGAGACACTCAGTTGAGGATCTGAGGTTACGATTTGGAATATAAGGTGTCAGACATTCCGATATATAAGATGGGGCGAGATTATTTAAAGCTTTATAAACCATAAGCAGAATTTTAAAGTCAATTCTGAATGACACAGGTAACCAGTGTAGTGACATCAAAACTGGAGAAATGTGTTCGGATTTTCTTTTCCTGGTAAGGATTCTAGCAGCTGCATTCTGCACTCGTTGCAAACGATTGATGTCTTTTTTGGGTAGTCCTGAGAGGAGTGCGTTACAGTAATCTAGCCGACTGAAAACAAACGCATGAACTAATTTCTCTGCATCTTTCGATGATATAAGAGGTCTAACTTTTGCTATGTTTCTTAGGTGAAAAAATGCTGTCCTAGTGATCTGATTAATATGCGATTTAAAATTCAGATTACAATCAACGGTTACCCCTAAGCTTTTTACCTCCGATTTGATTTTTAATCCTAATGCATCCAGTTTATTTCTAATAGCCTCATTGTATCCATTATTGCCAATCACTAAGATTTCGTTTTTTTCTTTATTTAATTTGAGAAAGTTACTATTCATCCATTCTGAGATACAAGTTAGACATTGTGTTAGCGAATCAAGAGATTTGGGGTCATCAGGTGCTATTGATAAATACAGCTGTGTGTCATCAGCATAGCTGTGGTAGCTCACGTTGTGCCCTGAGATAATCTGACCTAATGGAAGCATGTAGATTGAGAAGAGCAGTGGACCCAGGATAGAGCCTTGTGGAACACCATATAGAATATCATGTGTCTTTGAGTTATAATTACCACAACTAACAAAGAATTTTCTACCTGCCAGGTAGGATTCAAACCAATTTAAGACACTGCCAGAGAGGCCCACCCATTGACTAAGGCGATTCTTAAGAATATTATGATCAATGGTGTCAAATGCGGCACTCAGATTTAAGAGGATGAGTACAGATAAATGGCCTCTGTCTGCATTTACCCGCAAGTCATTTACTACTTTAACGAGTGCAGTTTCTGTGCTGTGATTTGTTCTAAAACCTGACTGAAATTTATCAAGAATAGCATGTTTATTGAGGTGCTCATTTAATTGTATAATGACTACCTTCTCTAGAATTTTACTTAAGAAAGGCAGGTTAGAGATGGGTCTATAATTTTCAAGAGCAGAGGGATCGAGATTATTTTTCTTAAGTAGGGGTTTAACTACCGCAGTCTTAAGACAGTCTGGGAAGACCCCCGTATCTAATGACGAATTTGCTATGTCAAGAACATTATCACTAAGCACGCCTGATACTTCTTTGAAAAAATTTGTTGGTATTGGGTCAAGGGCACAGGTAGAGGGTTTCATTTGAGAAATTATTTTATGTAAATCAGGTAAATCTATCCTAGTGAAAGACTTTAATTTGTTTATTATGGGGTACTGGGGTTTAGGAGGATCCTTAGTGTTGGGGAGATATACTATGTTATTTCTAATATCATTCATTTTTTGATTGAAAAATACAGCGATAGCCTCACAGGTTTTACTGGAAGTACTTAGGAGGCATTCCTTTGAGTTACCTGGTTTAACAGACGATCAATTGTCAAAAATAAGACTGTGGGATTACTAGCATTGTTATTTATAATCTTAGAGAAATAGCAGCGCCTCTCAAGACGGACTGTGTTGTTGTATTCTGTTATTTTAACTTTTAATATTTCATAGTGGATAGTTAGTTTAGTCTTCCTCCATTTACGCTCAGCTCTACAGCATGTTCTCTTTAAATCAGACACTCTTTGTGTCTTCCATGGTATAACAATGCTAGAAGATTTTTTAACTGTCTTTTCAGGTGCAACTATGTCAACAGCAGCCCTCACTTTAGTATTAAATCTTTCCACCTTACTATTTACATTCTCCTCGCTATTATAGTTGGCACTATAAACGGACTGATTGGTTAGAATGTTTGAAAGTTTTAAAGCTGCTGATGAGTCAAAGAAGCGTTTTTTAACAATATGCTTCTCATGAGTGTTTTCTATCATTATTTCTATATTAAAGAGTAGAAGAAAATGGTCTGATAGACCCGTATCAATGACCTGCTTTATATCAACTTTTAGTCCTTTAGTAATTACTAAGTCTAACGTATGACCTGCTTTATGTGTAGGCTGATTAACGAGCTGTCTCAAATCAAAAGAGTCCAGGAGGTTCATAAATTCTTTTACTTTTTGGTTACACTGATTATCTAAATGAAAATTAAAGTCGCCGACTATTAAGAGTGTGTCATAGTTCGTAATTAAGATTGACATCAAGTCAGAGAATTCCTCAAAGAAAGACCAACCCACCGCAGGACACACACAAACACACCCACACACTAGGGCCAATTTAGAATCGCCAATCCACCTAACCTGCATGTCTTTGGACTATGGGAGGAAACTGGAGCGCCCAGAGGAAACCCACGCAGACACGGGGAGAATATGCACACAGGGAGGACCCGGGAAGCGAACCCAGGTCCCCAGGTCTCCCAACTGCGAGGCAGCAGCGCTACCCACTGTGCCACCATGCCACATACTCTGTTCAATCTTAATGTAAATTGAACTTTCCAGACAATCCTTCAAGGGTTCCTTAAAGTTGTTCATTGCATATTAGGAAGACTTGGTGACACTGCTTTTAATGTTCTCTTTGGTTGTTATGATATCTGACACAACTGATGATTTTTAGGTTTAACACGGTGACTTATGTATAGAATGTTTCCTCTGCTGTGAAAAGCTGAACACTTGACCTTTAGGGCTTGTGATTTGATTGCTGTTTCTTCTTTTTCTTCTTCGATGACAAATGAGATCTGATTTGAATTTGCTTTCCACTCCAGTGGACTTCATGACCACCATGTTAAACTGGCCCACCCCACCTGATCAGTAATATAAGGAGGTGTCGCTGCTGTCCTGAACAGATGTCTCGCCGTCAGCACCACCACCATGATGATGAGACTCGCCGCCTTGCTGGTTCTGCTGTGCCTGTACTCGATGGCGATGGCTTCTGTGAGTTCTGACCTTTTGTATAGAAATATGTCTGTAAAATCTTATTTTCTGCAGGTTTCCTGTTGGTAAATTTCTACTCCTTACTTTTAAACAGTAGTTTGTCTGAAGTTTATTTTCCAATTTCTAAAGTTTCATTGTATGTTTGTTTTTACTTTTCAGATATCTGACTCTCTAGGTGACGCTGAGGAGAAATCACTCAAAGCTGTAAGATCTTTGATTATCGGGTGAGTAGAATCAGAGGATGTGCTGCTGACGGATTTCTGTCAGTTCCTTCGCTGATCTTTCTGTCGTGTGTGAGGCTATCAAGGGACTCATCACAAACAGTTTAATCCTTTAATCTCTGCATTAAATTACACCACACTGGAAAACACTTCTTCCCTTGAAGCTAAGGTGGCAGATTTGGAAGACTTGTGCCCTCAAGAGTGTGATTAAAAATAGAATTTGTACATCTCGCCTGTTAAAGCTCAATTCACTTCTTTCCTGAAGAAACAATTTAATCCCTCATATAAGAAATATCTGCCAGTCCCAGACGTTACCCTGCTCTGTGTTTATGTAAGTTGGATCTGTATATAGCAATCTTCTTTATCTGACATTGTGATAATATAATTGTTATAATTTCCTGGTGGTTTGTCTCACTTTTTCTGTGTTGTTTTTTATTTATTTTGATAGCAGTGTGTGCCGCTGTTTTGTGTCGTCTTCTTAATAAACACGGCCGGCGTTTTCTTTGTCATTGCACTGTGAATATAAAACACACTGAATTCTGCTCAGTTCAGCGTCTGAGTTTTCAGTCAAATTTATTTAAAATCTTTCATTTTTCTTTAGTGGTACATGCACACTTTAGTGTTAGGACCTTTCTACTTTCTTTACTGGACTTTGAATTTTGCTTGGCGTTGTTGCATTGTGATTAATTACTCATTTATAACTCAAACCTGTCACTTTACTATTCTTTCCATTTGTCCTTTCATTGTTTCATCTCTTGGTATTTTTTCAGCGTGATTGTTTTTTAGCCATGTTTACAATTAAATCCCATTATAGAAATCATTGCAGAATTTTGTTCCTAGTCCTACTATTATTTTCATCACAATGGTTATCATCCTTTATAAATATAATTTCCTTTGTATCTGATTTTGACCTGCAGTATAAAAACAAAGCAAGCAGATTCTTTACTTGATGCTAAAATTCCTCTAAAATATTCAAATGTCACACTCACTGCCATGAATAACAGCAAACCCCTGAACTTGACAGAATTCTGCCTAAACGTTGAGGAGCTTTTTGGGATCAGCTGTCCAGCCGTGAACGTCAGATACTTCATTGGTAGCCCTCAGTACCATCTGTCTTGGACATGAGACCACCTTACTACTGAGTCATGGCAGGGGTATTACATTGTGCCAAAACTTTCATGTTACATTATTGGTAAATATTGTACTTTTTTATTAATAAATTGTCCCATTTGGACCGTGGTAATTAAATAAAATTATATTAAATGTTCTCAGATGATTACAGCAAGTGCTCTACACTATAAATGCAGCACCTCACTTCAGATATCCTGCCACACTTTTGTTTTTGGTTGCTGAGAAATTTTGTGATGACTAAAATGAGTTTTTCTATGGAGGAGTTTTAAAGATATTTTATCAAGATGATTTAGTCCTCCTTCCTCAGTGGTCACACATCATATTCATGTGTTATACTGAGAGGAACATATCAAAGATGTCCACTTTCCCTGCCCTTGTTAGCACTCTCCCTTTAGCCTTTGTCTGTAGCTGGACATCAATATAATGAGATTTTTCTATTTCTGTCAAAGTCTCTCTATGTCATTTCTTTCTATGCTATTATATTAGTTTTCAGTAATGCTATGGCAGACATCAAACATGTCCTAAAATGTGTTTCCTTTGCTTCTCACAAGATTTACTGGGTATAAATGAATCAAACCAAGACATCAAGAAGGGTTGTGGAACCACCACGTAATGTCCAGATTAGTATAGGACTTTAGACGATTGATTAAAAATATATATTGTATAGATGTCTTGGCTAAACCTAAGATGGTGCCGGTCTGCGTTAGTTTTGGTCTGCTTTGTTTCTGATTGCCCTGTTTACATCTTTTTTTACCAACAAACTCTTTTTCTGCTGGTCTATGATCGTCAATCTCTTTTAAACATTAAGATTGACAATTGATGAACCTTTCAATTATAATCGTGCAAGTCAGAGTTCCTGCCCTCCATCTTTTCTGCAAGATACACCAGCGTAAGCCCTGCCTATTGTCCTGAAGGAAGCATCGCAGAAGATGAGGAAAGTGCGAGGGCCTACTCGTGGGGCTTAAATCTTACATGGCATCTTCTCTGGTGATTGATCCTCGATACGGTTTGACTTACGGTCGTTTCATCTTGTGGTGCTCCCTGAAACCTTTCTATAAATGGATCTGGCCTGTTGTTTCAAGCTGCCATGATCAGCTCCTCTATTGGTGATCGCTGCATCTCTGAAGGGGTGGAGTGGGTTCTCTGAACCGTCATCGTATGGGTCAGTTTGGTGAATTGACTAGATTGAAGATGACTCTGGTAAATGCTAGATCTCTAGCTAAAAAATGTTTATTTTAAATGATTTCTTCACCTCACGAGGACCAGATTTTTGATTTGTGACTGAAACAAGGCTAACTGTCTGTGAGTTAACCCCTTTAACTGAATTAGTACCCCCTGACAGTTACTCCAGCTTTGAATTACAGTTGTTTGAAATGGGCCGCTCTTGTCCTGTGTTGTGTGCAGAGGTGTATCGGCCTCCAAAATTGAACAAGGATTTTATATGTGAGTTCTTTGAATTTCTGGCAGGACTCTGACAGATTTTTAATTCTTGGGGATTTTAATGTGTGCTGTCTGAATAAACCCCTGGTTAAAGACTTTTAAAACTTCACTGATTCCTTTAATCTTGTTCTGTCTGTGAGAGGCCCAACACATGAGCATGGACATCCATTAGTCCTTGTTTAATCGTATAGTTTACTCATCTGTAACAGTGATATTGGTGATGTTTGCTTATCTGATCACATGACGGTTATAACTGAGGCTTCTTTACTTGCCAAACAGTCAACATTAGTGCTGAGACTCGCTGCTCTCACATAATGAACTCCACCATTACTACTAAATTTTCTGTGGCTTTTATGGGTCCTGTGTGACTCCCCCACCTCAGCTGAGCACCGGTGGTCTTGTCACTCTGTTTAATGACACTTGTTCTGACATTTTAGACTCTGCTGGTTTGTTTAAAGTCAAGCGTTCAAAACGTAAACCTGAGTCATAGTTAAATGATGCCAGTCATACCCTGAGGTGGGCATGTAGGCAAGCAGAGCGCAAGTGGAAAAAGACAAGTTCAGGAGTCCTTTGATATTTTAAAGGGCAGTTTATCTAATTATCAGAAAGCTGTCAAATCTGCTATAATAAAGTAATTTTCAGATATTATTTTAAATAACTGTTACAGTCCTAGAGTTTTATTTAACATTATAAACACTATTCTTCACCTGTCTGTTCCTCCATGGCCTGACATGACACCAACAGTCTGTGAGGATTTTCTCTGATTTTTTGTTCATAAAATTACTAACATGAGATCTGACATGACACCCTCTGTCAAACTTCAGACCCATTTCCATGTTGCTCCTTCTTTCTACAATTCTGAAGAAGTTTGTCTTTCTACAGCTCCAAACTTTCTTAAATGAAAATGGCATTTTCTAAGTATTTCAGTCTGATTTTAACACACACCACAGCACGGAGTCTACACTTCTAAGGATTCTAAATGATCTCTTTTTAATAAGAGACTCTGGGGGTCCTGCTGTCTTATTGCTGTTAGATCTGACTGTGGTATTTGATACAGTTGACCATGACTTGATCTGCTGCTCTGGTCTTGACCTTCTCGATCTTACAGCAGATAAACTCACTATAACTTATCATTTTCTCCTTTCATTTAATGCTAAATTTACTTTTTCTATTACTAAGCTCCCCCGTCTCATATCTTTCCGTAATATTAAGAATATTAATTTTCTTTCTTCTAGAATTGATTCCCAAATAGACTTTTATAATTTATCAACTGTTAAAGAATTGGTCTCATACTATAACACTGGTCTCAATGATATTCTTAATTCTCTCGCTCCGTTAAAAACCAGATCTGTTTCCTTTTTTTTTCTGACCCCTGGTTTATGCCTGAACTTTGGCTTCTGAAAGCCAAGAGCAGACACCTTGAATGGTTATATAAAAAACTGGACTCTTTGTTCACAAAGAGATGCATAAAAATCATGTACTTTATTGTAAGGACCGTGTAGCCCAAACCAAATCCAAGTATTACACTCAGTTAATTTCTTGTAATAAAGGTAACACCAAGTCATTGTTTGCATTACTTAATAATATCACACAACCTCCAGACTCTTTACCATCTCACCTTTACTCAGCTGCTTCTTGTAATTCTCTTATGTCCTTTTTTAATGAAAAATCCAGCAGATACATCTACACCTCTGTCCAGATCCTCTCTGTATTTCCTCTTAACTACACACACCTACTCACTCATTTTCCTCTTTCCAGCTTCCTACTTTCTCAGATATCTCAGATCTCATCTGTAAATCTAAGCCATCTACCTGTCAGCTGCACCCCCTCCCCACAGTTCTGGTTAAAGCCTGCCTGGGGTTATACAGGGAACTGCTTAGCAATGGCTCAGTCACACCACACAGGCAGAAGCTTTTAGTCAGCCTGGGCCACCTCTCCTCCTCATCCTCGGCCCCTATCTCCTGTGGGGTCCCTTATGGAGATATTCTCTGGCCTGTTATTTTTTTTTTCACTGTTCATGTTGCCCTTAGGATCCATTTGTAAATAACACAATATTTCTTTCTATTACTACGTAGATGATACACAGATACATTTTCCACTAAACAGATCAAAACAAATTCTCTTAAACCTTTATTGGATTGTAGACATTAAATTGTGGATGTCACTACATTTTCTTAGTCTAAATGAAAAAAAAACAGAGATAATGTGTTTAGGACCTTCTGATCAAACTTGTGTTATAGATATGAATATCGGCCCCCTTGACAACCAACTATAAACCCTTTGCAAAAAATCTTGGTGTGCTTTGTGATAATACCCTCAAATCTGATGAACAAGTCTGCTCTCTCAGTTCAGAGTATTAGCTGAGGTTGAGCCCTTTCTTTCAGTAGATGATTTTGAAACACCAGTTCATGCGTTTGTCTCTTCTCAGCTTGACTATTACAACTCATTACACATCGGACATCAGTTTGCTCGTCTTCAGCTCATCCAGAACGTTGCTGCCAGGCGTCTAACAGGCACACGAAGACAGAATCCCATCACACCAGTCTTAGCTTTTCTTCACTGGCTTCCTGTTCACTACAAGGTTGAGTTTAAAATTTTACTGTTTGGTTTTACGTCCTGAATGGCTTAGCCCCCTTTAATATTAATGACCCCTTACATCCTTACTCTCCTTCATGATCATCAAGGTCCTCTGACCAGAACTTATTGGTTGTGCTCAGTTTTAGACTTAAGCTTAAAGGGGGATGTGCGTTTGCAGTAGCTGCCCCTCAGCTTTGGAATATTTAACCTTTTTGTATGAGGTCAGCACTAACTCTGGTCACTTTTAAATCCCACCTGAAAGCCGATCTTTTTCCTTTGGCTTTCTAAACTTGTATCTTCTTCTTCTTCTTTTGGCTGCTCCCGTTAGGGGTTGCCACAGCGGATCATCTTGCTCCATATCTTCCTGTCCTCTGCATATTGTTCTGTTACACTCATCACCTTCATGTCCTCTCTCACCACATCCATAAACCTTCTCTTAGGCTTTCCTCTTTTCCTCTTACCTGGCAGCTCTATCCTTAGCATCCTTCTCCCAATATACCCAGCATCTCTCCTCTGCACATGTCCAAACCAACACAATATCACCTCTCTGACTTTGTCTCCCAACCGTCCTACTTGAGCTGACCCTCTAATGTCCTCATTTCTAATCCTGTCCATCCTTGTCACACCCAATGCAAATTTTAGCATCTTTAACTCTGCCACCTCCAGCTCTGTCTCCTGCTTTCTGGTCAGTACCACCGTCTCCAACCCATATAACATAGCTGGTCTCACTACCATCCTATAGACCTTCCCTGTCACTCTTTCTGATACCCGTCTGTCACTAATCACTCCTGACACTCTTCTCCACCCATTCCACCCTGCCTGCACTCTCTTCTTCACCTCTCATCCACAATCCCCATTACTCTGTACTGTTGATCCTAAGTATTTAAACTCATCCACCTTCACCAACTCCACTCCTTGCATCCTCACCATTCCACTGACCTCCCTCTCATTTACACACATGTATTATATCTTGTTCCTACTGACCTTCATTCCTCTCCAGAGCATATCTCCACCTCTCCAGGGTCTCCTCAACCTGCTCCCTACTATCGGTACAGATCACAATCTCATCAGCAAACATCATAGTCCAGGTCCACAAAGACACAGTGCAACTCCTTCTCACCTTCTCTATACTTCTCCATCAACATCCTCAGAGCAAACATTGCATCTGTGGTGCTCTTTCTTGGCATGAAACCATACTGCTGCTCACTAATCATCACCTCACTTCTTAACCGAGCTTCCACTACTCTTTCCCATAACTTCATGCTGTGGCTCATCAATTTTATCCCCCTCTAGTTACTGCAGTCCTGCAAATCCCCCTTATTCTTAAATATCGGCACCAGTGCACTTCTTCTCCACTCCTCAGGCATCCTCTCACTTTACAAGAGTCCATTAAGCAATCTTGTTAAAAACTTCACTGCCATCTCTCCTAAACACCTCCATGCTTCCACAGGTATGTTATCTGGACCAATGGCTTTTCCATTCTTCATCCTCTTCATAGCTGTCCTTAATTCCTCCTTGCTAATCCATTGCACTTCCTGATTCACTATCTCCACATCATCCAACCTCTTCTCTCTCTCGTTCTCTTCATTCATAAGCCTCTCAAATTACTCTTTCCTTCTGCCCAACACACTCTCCTTGCTTGTGAGTACGTTTCCATCTTTATCCTTTATCACCCTAACCTGCTGCACATCTTTCCCATTTCTGTCCCTCTGTCTAGCCCATCGGTCCTTTTCTCCCTCCTTAGTGTCCCACCTCTCATACACCTCATCATACGCCTTTTCTTTAGCCTTCACCACCTCTCTCTTCACCTTGTGCCTTATCTCCTTGTACTCTTGTCTACTTTCTGTATCTCTCTGACTATCCCAATTCTTCTTTGCCATCCTCTTCCTCTGTAAACTCTCCTGTATTTCCTCATTCCACCACCAGGTTTCCTTTTCCTCCTTCCTCTGTCCAGATGTCACACCAAGCACCCTTCTTGCTGTCACCCTTACTATATCTGCTGTAGTTTCCCAGCTGTCTGGTGACTCTTCACTACCACCCAGTGCCTGTCTCACCTCCTCCCTAAACTCAACCTTGCAGTTTTCCATTTTCAACTTCCACCATTTGATCTTTGGCTCTGCCCTCACTCTCTTCTTCTTCTTGATCTCCAACGTCATCCTACAGACCACCATCCTATGCTGCTTAACTACACTTTCCTCTGCCACCACTTTGCAGTCTTCAATCTCCTTCAGATTGACTCTCCTGCATAGGATGTAATCTACCTGTGGGCATCTTCCTCCACTCTTGTACATCACCCTATGTTCCTCCCTCTTCTTAAAATACGTATTCACCACAGCCATGTCCATCCTTTTTGCAAATCCACTATCCTCCGACCTTCTTTATTCCTCTCCTTGACACCATACCTACCCATCACCTCCTCATCTCCACTGTTCCCTTCACCACCATGTCGATTGAAATCCACTCCAATCGCCACTTTCTGTCCCTTGGGTACACTGTCCATCACCTCATACAACTCACTCCAAAAATCTTCTTTCTCACCCATTGCACACCCAACTTGCGGTGCATATGCACTAACAACATTCATCATCACACCTCCAATTTCGAGCTTCATAATCATCACTCTGTCTGACACTCTTTTCACCTCCAAAACACTCTTGACATGCTGCTCCTTCACAATAACTCCTACCCAATTTCTCCTCCCATCCACACCATGATAGGACAATTTGAATACCCCTCCAATCCACTTGGCCTTACTCCCCTTCCATTTAGTCTCTTGCACGCACAATATATCAACCTTCCTTCTCTCCATAATATCTGCTATCTCTCTCCCTTACCAGTCATACTGCCAACATTCAAAGTTCCTAACCTCAGTTCCACTCTCTTTACCTTCCTCCTGCCTCCGGACACGTCTCCCCCCTCTTCTTCACATTGTTCTTTTTTGGCCAACAGTTGCCCAGTTTCCGCCAGCACCCTGTTGGCTAACAGTACTGGTGGCGGTCATTGTTAACCCGGGGCTCGACCGATCCGGTATGGAAATTTGTATTGCTGTCCGCATCTTGATTTGGTAAAATTTTACACCGGATGCCCTTCCTGACATAACCCTCCCCACTTATCTGGGCTTGGGACTGGCATGAAGAAACACACTGGTTTGTGCATCCCCTGTGGCTGGCTTTCTAAACTTGTATGTCAGTATTTATTTTGGTGTATTTATTTACTGTATATACTGTATGTATTTGGTGTATTTATGGTTAAGCTGTACAGCACTTTGGTCAACTTCTGTTGTTTTTCAATGTGCTCCATAAATACAATTTGACTTGACTTGAGTTGCCAAATACTCAACACCAAGAGTTCAGTCTTTTGGGCGCAGGTCCTTGTGAAGGTGAGGCCATAAATGACAAGATGTCTGGGTAGTCGGAGTCTTTATGTAGCAGAGCGTAAGTGTCAGGTGTGGACTGACTGCTGCTCCTGCTGAAAGTGATGTCAGTGGTCCTCCAGATGGTCCTCCTCCACTCCAGGCTAAACAGATTTCAGGGTAGTGCTGTCACCTTCAAGTTCTTTCCCATAATATTTTGTCTATATGTCTGGTGTTTGTTTTTCTGATCCTCCCCATTTTTACAAAATCAATCCAAATGAACCTTATTCCTGGCTAGAAATGCATCACTTAGTCATCTGACCTCATGTCCCCCTCTCCATACTGACATAGCACCACATCACTTGTCTGCCAACTGTTCAGAATATTAGTGGGATGATTTGGTGAGATGACTCCACTCTGACTTGTGTTAAGGGGGCTTCCAGGGTCTCTTCTCCTGATGTTGAGCTGTCTCTAGTCAGCCTGATTACATCACCTCACTTAATATCAGTTGTCATCAAATCGATATGACCTCCTGTGTCCGAATTCTCACAGAGCCAAAGTTCTTTAACCAGACCCAACTGTAACAAGGACCCCACAAATACAGACACACACACACATGTACCCCTTAACTAACATGCCCTATCACTGATCCTGGACACTCTCATCTATTCACCATCTCATTCACATCACACACATCTTTACTCAGCTCAAACCTGACCAGCTTATATCTCAGCACACTACCCTGTGGAGGGCCGGCGTGGAGAACATGACGCTGCCAGTCTCACACACGTCTGCTGGTTAGAAAGTCCTGAAGCCAACTGCAGTGCCATCAAGTCCTAAATGGAGGGGTTTGGTCGTCTGGCATAACAGCTTGAAGGCAGTGTGGCGTATCAGTCAAGACTTCAATCTTCAAGGCTGTGAGTTCAATTCCTGCTGCTGACACTTTGTGACCACAAGCAAGTCACTTCACCTGCACTCACTGCAATTGGGAAAACCAAAAGAAATGTGACCAGTTATATCTCAAATATTGCAAGTTGTATAAAGGTGTCATCCAAATAATAAGTAATTATAATTATCAGTATGTGCCAGGGTGGTATGAAGAGTAAGGGATATGACATTCTCTGGGGAGCAGTCGTGACAATATAGAAACTGGAGAAGATCAGGACTCTCTGGAATGTTCTGTTTATTGTGCCCCAGCACCAATCTGTCAGGACCCTTCATCACAACTGGAGTGAGACCACCAGTCTGGAGACACACAGATAACCTTCTTTTGTTTTCTGAGGAACAGAGATAATCATCAATCCTGTGAAGCAGGCAGAGACCAAAGATTCTCTAAGGAAACTGCATTCCTTCCTCGGTTTCTCCAAGGCATATTTTTGACTTCCATCTTGAACATTTCAGGAGCAGTTAAGATGCCTTCTACTTTGTTGTCTTGTTTCGTTATCCTGGTTGTCTCCTACAAGTAATGATTCTTGTTTCCAGGCGTCTTCACTTTCTCGGTATCAGTGGTTGTGTTATTATAAGATGTTTCTGTCTCCCTCCCTCCCTTTACTCCTCCTTTAGTTTGTAGTTTTTTTTTACTTTTTTCCTTTCATTAAATATTCACAAAGCTCCAGAGCAGGGGTCTCAGGGCCAGAGGGTCTTCAGCTTTGAAGTGTTTTTGTGCTTTTGATTTAATGGCAGTTGTGGTCAATCCAGTGTTGTAAGGTTGGTGTTTTGTCAAAGGTGAACTTCTCTTTTTGCTTCTATTAATTTTGTAAAAATAAAAAAGAGTCACAAAAAAGTCTTTTCTCATTTTCCAATTATAAATTCAGTGCTATCTCCAAACTTTTAACATACAATATGAAAATGAGAGGACAGTTGAACATCTGAAGTCCGTAAAATGTGCGTGTGTGGAGAGCCATGGGCTCTGATGGAGATGACCTGAGCATCCATACTGTGATGGGCACAGCAAGCAGGTAAGTGAGGTCTGATGGGACGAAGCTTTAATGGCAGCCTGCTCTTTAAGTGGTGTTTACACCCAGAGGGGCATTTAGGACCAGGTAGGAGTCTTCTGTGGTGGACACGACATTCAGTCCAGGCCTGTGGAATGTGCTGCATTATGTGGTCAGAACAAAATGTAATTGTCTACTAGGCCAGCTGTCATACAACTAGAAAGAAGAGCGGAGAAGGACAGGGATGGAAATGCACTGCTGATCTGTCACCTGTGTTTACTCCTTACAGTGCAGATGGAGGAAGAGGAGGATATGGAGTAGGAGCAGGAGAAGGAAGAACATATGGATTAGAAGGAGGATTAGAAGGAGTACCAATATATTGAGGATGATTTTTCAGGACTTCTCTAACTTGGTAAGTATGTGCGGACGACAGAAACAAATGTTTGGCTTGTTGGAGGGAGGACTTATTTGTTTGCAGGCATAAAAACATGTGAGGATCGCGTAGATGTGGCTTGAGATGAAGGAGAGATGATGTTCCAATCTTCAAAACTTGTGCTGCAGTTTAAGCTTCCTGTTATTGTAATTGCAATAAGATGAAGCTAAATTAAAAAAAGGAAAAACAAAAAAAAAATAAATTACAAAAAAGGTGGGTCCTTTTACAAACCCCCATGAGTATTGGTCACCTTTGCCAGCTGTTTGGTCAGATGCTGCTCAAGGCCTTCACTCTCGTCACTTTCTATTAATTCAGAGGTCACAGAACTCACGTCAGAGTCTACAAAGTCATCTATGAAAGATCACAGCCTGTCTTCTCCTTCTACTCATTTGACCAGTTGTCTCCTTCTCTTGTAGCCCAAAAGGACCAACCAGACCAATCATCACCAAGAAAGAAGAACTAAAGAGAATGTCCATTATTGTCAAATAAACACAAATGCAAAGCATGAAGCTGACTGACTCTTTGTCCACTTCTCTGATTGTCCATCTTTGATTGTCTACTTGATTTCTGTTGTCTTTGGTGACCTTCACAATAGCAGACTCAGTGCTATGAAAAGCTCTCAACCCTGACTCTAACAACTCTGATTTATTATCATTACCAAGGAAAGACAACAGCCAATGGAAAAAAAAACACAAAGTTTTCAAGAATTTAGAGAGGAATAACAATTTAGAAATAGAACAGAAATACTGAAGGTTCTCGGGCCAAGTCTGTGTTTTTAAGCCCAGCCTGGACCATCGCATGTTTAATTGAGAGTGGCCACTAGAGGGGGCAGTTTGTCTACAGGAGAATCAGCTCCTCTGTCATCTCTGAAAGTCATGTGACTGTGTGGTCACCATTTTGCACTTTTAATTCAGTTCTAACTTAATTAGTTTTAGATGTTATATTTAGAGTGTTTGTTTCAGGCGTTTTATTCTTGTGTTATTACTTTATTTTTATTTCTTTTATAATGCACTGTATATTTTTACACCCATTTCACTGCTGAGCTTTCCCATGTGTGTAATACGGCGAGTGTCCACTAGAGGGGGCCGCTGCACTTCACTCCCACCCCTCAGTCCTCCTGTTGAAGTCTCCATTCATCTGACTCTCTGATTGTTTCTCATTCTCTGCTTTCATGTTTAGTGCTCAAGATTTCATTGACTGTTTTCTGCTTTAATTGTTTTTTATTTCCTTTTTATATGAATTGCTGGGTAACATTTAGAGTGGCCACGGGAGTCAGTAGTTTGGCTGCTGACCAATCAGTGACCCCTTCTGTCTCTCCGTTCTCTTGCTTATTTAAGGTATGTTTATGAGGCAGGGCCCAATGCTGGACTGGGTACCACTTCACTGTAAGGTCTACACACACTTGCACCCATGTCAAGAGCATTTCAACTGATTGAGGATTTGTTTTCTGAGCAAATCTGTGAACAAGAAGGAGAAGTTGCAGTTTAATGTCTAATGTGACATCAAGTGACTCAGTAAAACAACAAACTCTATCAGTATGGCCGACGTCTGAGTGACCAGTGAGTCCTCATCTTCAGACATTCAAAGTGACACCACTCGGTACAACACTCTAGTCACATCTCTCTGTGCTCCTACCTATACTGACAATTCAAGAGCTCTTGATACTTAGTCTATATAGCGCCTTTCAGTAGTGCTGCTCTAGCAGGACAACACACCTGTCATACTTAACAAGGGACATTCAATGACAGTCAATGGCCAAGACAGTTGTTGGAGTTTCAGCCTGAAGGACATGTGGCTGTGAGTCAACAGTGACCCCTGCTGGTCAGACTGACATTTGTAGGTCTGATTTGTCACCGCCCCTCACTATGACACACACACCTGATTGGCTACTCAAAACCAATAATAATGAAGACCCTGACAGATGCACTCACCCTGCATTCTCATCCCCAAATTCAGTCAAAGAGGTGATGCCCACCCAACCATCCTGTAAATTTAATTTTGACCCCAAATTTCAAACATAAAGAGGACCTGTGCTTGTGGGGACATCGTGTGACCAGTGGAGGGTACTGGTCAGTGATGTCATGGTGTCAGATGGCAGATTCTTACACTACAGTTAAGATCAACCCCAAATCCTGGATAGTGAAGGGGGGTGTTGATCCTGTGCAGGAAGGTCACTGTGTGTGAGACGCTATAAAATGACAGAGAGGCAGCAGGCCAGTCCAGATTACACAAATGTTCTGGGGCTGTAGGGGGCACTGATTTCAGCTCCTTGTTAACGGGACTGGACTGAACAGAAATTCTTCTTTTCTTTGAATATCTCAGACCAGGCCAATGATATGAAAGCATAATCATTAGAAAGTGTTGTGTGACTTATGAGTTCAGATTGATAATGGCTGTCTTACTGGTACACCCTGGAAAAAGACAAGAGGATGAGTGTTGGACTCAAGTCTCTGAAGTGTCAAGTGAAGTCACGGGAAGTAAAAACACAAAAGCCTCAAATGAAATCCTGCCGATTACGCCAGTGTTATGAGAAATGGTAGAAAGGGGTGAGCAGGCCACAAAATAAACTTAGGCTTCACGGTCAGCCAAGGAAACAGGCCTCACTCCAGGCAGCCTGATCCTTTATTCAACAGGCCAAGTTCAAGGCCTGCACTCAGTGAAAATGAGCAGAGATGTTTAACAGTTTAGGAAACTTTCAATCAACAAAATGCAGTGAATGAACAAAACAGAAATCTAAATCAAATCAATATTTGCTGTGACCACCCTTTGCCTTCAAAACAGCATCAATTCTTCTCGGTACACTTGCACACAGTTTTTGAAGGAACTCGGCTGGTAGTTTGTTCCAAACATCTTGGAGAACTAAGCACAGATCTTCTGTGGATGTCGGCTTCCTCACATCCTTCTGTCTCTTCATGTAATCCCAGACACACTCGATGATGTTGAGATCAGGGCTCTGTGGGGGCCATACCATCACTTCCAGGACTTCTTGTTCTTCTTTACGCTGAAGATAGTTCTTAATGACTTTGGCTGTATGTTTGGGGTCGTTGTCCTGCTGCAGAATAAATTTGGAGCCAATCATACACCTCCCTGATGGTATTGCATGATGGATAAGTATCTGCCTGTATTTCTTAGCATTGAGAACACCATTAATCCTGACCAAATCTCCAACTCCATTTGCAGAAATGCAGCCCCAAACGTTCAAGGAACCTCCACCATGCTTCACTGTTGCCTGCAGACACTCATTATTGTACTGCTCTCCAGCCCTTCGACGAACAAACTGCCTTCTGCTACAACCAAATATTTCAAATTTTGACTCATCAGTCCAGAGCACCTGCTGCCATTTTTCTGCACCCCAGTTCCTATGTTTTCGTGACTCATACTTGAGTCGCTTGGCCTTGTATCCACGTCGGAGGTATGGCTTTTTGGCTGCAACTCTTCCATGACTTCTCTGGACAGTAGATGGGTGTACCTGGGTCCCACTGGTTTCTGCCAGTTCTGAGCTGATGGCACTACTGGACATCTTCTGAATTCGAAGGGTAATAAGCTTGATGTGTCTTTCATCTGCTGCACTAAGTTTCCTTGGCCGACCACTGCGTCTACGATCCTCAACATTGCCCGTTTCTTTCTGCTTCTTCAAAAGAGCTTGAACAGCACATCTTGAAACCCCAGTCTGCTTTGAAATCTTTGTCTGGGAGAGACCTTGCTGATGCAGTAGAACTACCTTGTGTCTTATTGCTGTGCTCAATCTTGCCATGACATGAAACTGTCTTCCACAACCTCACGTTGGTAGCAGAGTTTGGCTGTTCCTCACCCAGTTTGAAGCTGTTTCTGTTTCAGTTAATGACTGTGTTTCAACCTACGTGTGACACTGATGATCATTAGCACCTGTTTGGTAGAATTGGTTGATCAGACACCTGACTAGAATCCTACAAAATCCCTGACTTTGTGCAAGTGGACCTGTAAGAATTGATGCTGGTTTGAAGGCAAAAGGTAGGAACACCAAATATTGATTTGATTTAGATTTTTCTTTTGTTCGCTCATTTTGCATTTTGTAAATGGATAACAATAAACAATCATTATTTATATTTCTGAAAGCATTCTTTGTTTACAGCATTTTTTCACACCTGCCTAAAACTTTTGCACAGTACTGTATATACATTCATAGTCTGAATCACAATCTGATTGTATGGGTGGTTACCTTGTAGCAAGGCTACATAATGGACAGTCGGGTTAGCCTTCTGAATTGTCCGTCACTTCTTAATGTTGACTGGGAGGGTGTTTTAAATAGCCCTTCAGGCACCATTGGTGACGTCCCGTTCTGGGAGGATCCCGCCCGAGTACACTTTCCAGCTGCCTGATGCCGGCGTATGGTTGCCATAACAACCGAGAGAGGCAAGGATTTTCGGCGGGAAACTTTCTCTTTTTAAGGGGAATGGCGGAACAAGAAGAAAAGGAGAAAGTAAGGAGGAAGAACAAAGACACAATTTTCAAGGCATCGCAGCGACTATCTACGCTCTAGAACTATTCAGGATTTTACTTCACCCAGGGACGTCTGCTTTTCATGGGTGGCCACCTCGAAGAAATATTTTAAGGACGAGAAGAGGCCAGGGTCTGGTGTTCTCCGGGTGCTCCTGTCTGGTGAGTCGGATTCCTGAATTTCGTTTTCGTGATAGTCCGCGGAGAAGCCGTCCCGCTAAAGGACGGTTGTGTTTCCTGCTTCCAGGAGGAACTAACTGCAGGATTTCGTGTTTTCCATATCTTTGGACGTTTTTTTCTCATTATTTATTTTTCTTTTTCTTTTGTCTGTGTCAAACCGGGGGTTAGTATACGGGGCGCCAGGGAGGGCGTCTGGGGAAGGGGTTCACTTAGGAGCACTCAAGCACCGGTTAAGTTTATGTAGCAGCACCTGTTAATATATTTTTTCTGTTCCATTTCCTGTTGTGTTTTATTGCTGCAAATTGTTAAGAAGGGGATCGTGGCAAGAGGGGACTAGGACCGAATATGGTTGTGCTCTTATGCTTTCAAACATCGTCCACCCCCGGTACGGGTGGTGAAGTGTAGGAATCGCGTATCCGTATTGTGCGGTTGCTACAGAGTGGTGCCCTCTCTGAGGAAGTATAATAAGCATCTGTCATATTTTGGTTCCTTTTAGTCCATTCTTTAAAAATCATCCTTTAATCATCCATGATGTCTTTAGGGCAATCTGGGCAGGCGATCGCCCCGCTGAGTGGCTCTTTGTGTGAGGAAGTGGTAGCCGGTAGCCGCCACGTAACGGTGAGGGCACATTCGGCCGTCCGAGAGAGAGCGAGCCTGCTTCAATCGATGTACCTGAGTGATTTGCCCGGATCTGATGAGGCGGATAACGATGGCACTCCACCCCTGCTTACTGAGATTACGGAGCAGATTGAAGCGCTGGACAAGCGGATCTCATCCATGGCTGACAGCACCTTATCCCATGAAGACGCTTTGCGAAATTATATAGATGACTCGATGGAAAAACTGCGAGAATATGTGGAGGAGCAGATTATTGGGCTGGAGCGGGATGTTGTGCAATGCCTGGAGAGGCGTGATCAGCTATGGAAGGAACATCTTCGGCGCGAAGTGCGGAATAATCTGCGTTCCTTTGGTTCAGTGAACGCGCATTCCACTCCCCGGGAGGCAGCCCGCATGGTACATTCGTATACTCCGCCAGCCGTACCGTCCCTTCGCATGGAGTTTCCTAAATTGGGAGAGTCGTATACCTCGGAGGACATAATTAATTTCATTGAACAGGCAGATGCTTTTCTGTCTGTTGCTCCAATAGGGGAAGATGAACTTTTGGGGGTGATTAATGCCTCTTTGAAAGGTCCTGCGAAAAGTTGGTGGCAGGCAAGCAAACAGTCAATCCACACCTGGGATGCTTTTAAGAAGGAATTCCTGGAGGCATTTCTTCCAGAAGATTATGAGACTGATTTAGAAGAAAAACTTCGGCTCATGGTTCAAACTCCAACACAAAGCATCCGAGATTTTGCCTATGACTATAGGGCTCTATGTTTGAGATGGCGACCCGAGATGAAGGAAGAGGAAGTAGTGCGTTGAATATTAAATGCCTGTAACCCCCGTTTGGCTGGGGGACTGAGAGGGATTGTGACCACCGTGGATGGTTTGATAAAGGTCGGGTGTGCAGTCGAACGTGATTGGGCATCTAATAAGGGCTACTGGGAGAAAGTTCATGCCAGTAAAAAGGAAACCCAAACCACCAAGGCAGCCAAGCAATCAAAAGGTGGACAGACTGAGGCAGGTGTCTCAGTGGTATCCACTCTAGCTACCCTCTTAGTGCTCCCAGTCCATATTCGAGGCTGGTGTGTGGACGCAGTAGTAGACACAGGTAGCCATTTCACATTGATGCAGAAAAGCTGGTGGAACAAAATAGCCAGACAGAATGAAAAACTTCTGGCTACCTCGACCATTAAGTTTATTATGGCCGATGGGACTGAGCACCGGGCCCTGGGTAAGGTCTCGCTGAGGTATTTACTCCATAATGTAGTTTGGAGGATGGAAACCTATATCCTAGAGGATGCGCACCTGTCATTGCCTTTGCTCCTGGGCCTAGACTCTATCACTGCAGTAAAGATGACCATTCATTTCCATCATAGAAAATACTTGGTGCCAGGCAGTGGGGAACATCCTTTTGTTACAAAGGTCCGGGAAGAACTGCATGGGGCATACTTGGGGTTTTATGCTGCAGAGGTGGAGGCCTGTGAGACCAAAGATCCGGATATTGTGTCAAACCAGCTGGATGAAGTCAAACCTCTGCTTCGCCGATGGTCGAATGTATGGACGGAGAATTTGGGGGAAACACAGGTGGTTACACACGACATCCATACGGTGAACGAGGTTCTGGTGCGTCATCGCTCTTATCGAGTCTCGCCCCTTAGAAAAGGGATTATTAAAGAACATATCGGCAAGATGTTGGAACAAGGGATCATTGAGCCTTCATCGTCAGCATGGGCGGCACCTGTAGTTTTGATAAAGAAAGCAGATGGTACATACAGATTCTGTGTGGACTACAGGGGACTTAATGCCAAGACACTCTTAGATGCATACCCCATGCCTCAGGTACAGGAAATTTTGGAATCCCTGCACGGAGCAGCCATCTTTAGTACATTAGATCTACGCAGTGGTTATTGGCAAGTGCGAATGGCAGAGGGCAGCATACATAAGACTGCGGTTTCCACTCCGGAGGGTTTGTTCCAATTTCGGGTCTTGCCTTTTGGCCTGAAGAATGTGGGTGCAAGTTTCCAGCGTTTGATGGAGCAGGTTTTGCGTGGGTTGATCGGGAAGATATGCTTTGTCTATAGAGATGATATTATTGTTTTCTCCCCTGACCTTCACCAACACCTCCAGGATTTGGACCTTGTCTTTCAGCGGCTGGGGCAAGCCCGACTGACATTAAATGTGAAGAAGTGTCGCCTTGCACAACCACAGATTCATTTTTTAGGGCATGTAGTATCAGGAAAGGGCGTTGAGGTTGATCCTAAGAAAACCTCAGCTATTCAAAACTACCCTCCACCCTCTGATCTGAAAAGTTTGCAAAGGTTTCTTGGTCTTGTGGGCTGGTATCATAAGTTTATCCCATGGATGGCTGACATAGCAGCCCCGCTCAACCACTTGAAGAAAAAAGACATTTCCTGGAACTGGACCCCAGAGTGTCAGGAGGCAATGGACCAACTCAAGGCAGCACTGCAATGTCCGCCCATCCTGGCTCAACCAGACCAACAGTTAACTTACCAAGTACACACTGATGCCAGCAATGTAGGGCTCGGGGCAGTCCTCACGCAAAATAAGGATGGAATGGAGAGGGTGATTGCCTATGCATCTAGGAGTCTGAGAGGCCCTGAACTCAACTATTCAGCTTCTGAAAAAGAGTGCTTAGCTGTGGTTTGGGCAATAGAGAAATGGCGTCATTTTCTAGAAGGGGTGGAATTCGAAGTATATACAGATCACAATGCCCTGACATATATTTTTAATCAACCCAAAGTGTCATCACGCCTTACCCGGTGGGTATTGCGCCTTTAATCATTTACTTTTAAAGTTATTTACCGGAAGGGATGCAGCAACATTGTTCCTGATGCCTTGTCAAGAATACCAGAGATGACTGGAG
The DNA here is from genome assembly GCF_900747795.2 of Erpetoichthys calabaricus. NCBI lineage: Eukaryota > Metazoa > Chordata > Cladistia > Polypteriformes > Polypteridae > Erpetoichthys > Erpetoichthys calabaricus. Next base: position 325,347,029 of record NC_041397.2, read on the forward strand.
TGGTGTGTATGGCTATGGCACAAAGCCAGTGGTGTGCCCTGCCTTTAAGTTTACAGGATATAGCACAAGCACAAGAGATTTGTCCGGCCTGCTTGGAGCTCAGAGAGAGTGTTGCTAAGGCTGAACCTGGCCGCATTCATTTCAGGGAGCTGCAAGGGGTGCTATATAGATCCGTGCCATCTAAGAGCGGGGGCACCAAGCTCCAACTGGTACTCCCAGAAAAATATATACTTGAATTCCTGCATTATTATCACGATAGCCCTTTTGGTGGACACCTGGGGAAGTTAAAAAACCCTACTGAGGTTACTAGAAGTGGCATGGTGGCCATCGGTACGCAAAGATGTGTGGGACTATGTTAAAAGGTGTGAGGTCTGTCAAAAGTATAAAACTCCACCTGGTAAACCAGCCGGGGAGCTTCAATCTATGATTCCTTCGGAGCCAGGGGAGATGTTGGGAGTCGACTTGATGGGACCACTGCCATCTTCTACCACCAAGAAAACTATATTGATGGTGGTAGTGGACTATTTTTCCAAATGGGTAGAGCTTTTTGCTCTGCCCGATGCTAAGACTCACCGGATCTGCACCCTCTTAAAAAATGAGATTTTTACTCGGTGGGGGGTCCCCAAGTTCATTGTATCGGACCGTGGGCCACAGTTCACCAGTGAAATCATGGAAAGATTATATTTAGCTTGGGGGGGTAAAACGAAAATTGACAACAGCATACCATCCCCAGAGCAATCTAACCGAGAGGGTAAACAGGACCCTGAAAACAATGGTGGCATCCTACGTGGGAGATCGTCATCAAGACTGGGACAAATGGCTTCCTGAATTACGGTTTGCCATTAACACAGTAGAGCACGAGGCATTGGGTGAAACTCCTGCACTGGTTACCCTAGGTCGTCAAATCAAAGGCCCACTTGATCGGTTAGTGGAATCCGTCCCTTTGCCAGATACTTCTCAATATCGTACGCTGGAAACTCTAGAGGAGTTACGAAAGAAGGTACAGGCTAGGTTAGTGAGGTCAACTTCAAGACAAGCCAAGTATTATAATGCCCGTCATCGGAAAGTGCACTACGAGGGGGGAGACTTGATCTGGGTTCGAACTCATTACTTGTCTGATGCTGCTCGTAAATTTACCTCTAAGCTTGCGCCCAAATGGGTAGGACCAGCTATTATTTTAAAGCAGCTTGGACCGAATAATTACCGGGTACAGAAAAGGACTAACTCTGAGTCTAAAATAGATACGGTTAATGTAAGTAGCATTAAGCCATATTTCGGTCCCCCCTTGGGGAAACCTGTGGGGGGGGAACTATGTAGCAAGGCTACATAATGGACAGTCGGGTTAGCCTTCTGAATTGTCCGTCACTTCTTAATGTTGACTGGGAGGGTGTTTTAAATAGCCCTTCAGGCACCATTGGTGACGTCCCGTTCTGGGAGGATCCCGCCCGAGTACACTTTCCAGCTGCCTGATGCCGGCGTATGGTTGCCATAACAACCGAGAGAGGCAAGGATTTTCGGCGGGAAACTTTCTCTTTTTAAGGGGAATGGCGGAACAAGAAGAAAAGGAGAAAGTAAGGAGGAAGAACAAAGACACAATTTTCAAGGCATCGCAGCGACTATCTACGCTCTAGAACTATTCAGGATTTTACTTCACCCAGGGACGTCTGCTTTTCATGGGTGGCCACCCCGAAGAAATATTTTAAGGACGAGAAGAGGCCAGGGTCTGGTGTTCTCCGGGTGCTCCTGTCTGGTGAGTCGGATTCCTGAATTTCGTTTTCGTGATAGTCCGCGGAGAAGCCGTCCCGCTAAAGGACGGTTGTGTTTCCTGCTTCCAGGAGGAACTAACTGCAGGATTTCGTGTTTTCCATATCTTTGGACGTTTTTTTCTCATTATTTATTTTTCTTTTTCTTTTGTCTGTGTCAAACCGGGGGTTAGTATACGGGGCGCCAGGGAGGGCGTCTGGGGAAGGGGTTCACTTAGGAGCACTCAAGCACCGGTTAAGTTTATGTAGCAGCACCTGTTAATATATTTTTTCTGTTCCATTTCCTGTTGTGTTTTATTGCTGCAAATTGTTAAGAAGGGGATCGTGGCAAGAGGGGACTAGGACCGAATATGGTTGTGCTCTTATGCTTTCAAACATCGTCCACCCCCGGTACGGGTGGTGAAGTGTAGGAATCGCGTATCCGTATTGTGCGGTTGCTACAACCTACCAGGTAACGCTTGTGGTTAGTCTGCAAGTCGGCAAACATCCACCACGGTGCCCTCTTCAGTTGCGAGAAGCAGATCTCGATTCCCGAGAGGGGGTGCAGTGAGTGTGTACACCTGATGAGCCCAGAATTAGGGCGAAAAGTGTTGCATAATATACATATATATTAGTTTACATTATAAAAATAAATAAATAAGCAAATGAAGAACAACAATGTGAGGCCAGTAGAAAAATGCAACTATAAGGTAAAAATGCTTCACGTAAAAAGGTAAACCAAAGCTAAAATATTCAACTATATGGTCTAAAAATCAGAAAGTAAAGACTGAGCAAAAATCAAAAAACAGAAGAAATCCAGTAAATCCTTACAGTGGAAAAGCACTGAGCATCAATTACAATGAACCTCTGAGTGAGCCGGCATCATGTGAAATATAAAGGCAGAAGATTGTCCCTCAGCAGTGATGTTGTGGTGGTCCTGCCTCTTGGGGTCCCACCCACAAAACACAAGGAACAAAGACAAAGGAGAACAAACAAAACACATTTAAGTCTTTAAGCCTCCACTCCTCTCGGCAGCTTTGTCCTCCTCCTTCTCCCGACTCAGGCTCCTCGACTAATGGCTGCACCCAGAAGAGCTCCATGTGCTTGATTGCCGAGTTCCAGCTGCACTTCCAGGTGTGCTGAATATGTTGCCCATAAGGGCTCAGGAGCTCCAGCTGCAGCCCACCCTGGCGGCGCCCCCGGGACCCAACAGGGCTGCACCAAACTCCAACTCCCATGCAGCCTGCGGGAGTCCAAGGCACCTCTGCAACCCTGAGGGGTTGCCATCTAGCGTCCAGGTATTGCACAGTCCAGGGCTGCTCCCCCTGAATATACACTGAAGGGGCGCCCCGGCCAGGCATGGACCCCGGCTGCCTGCCACAAATGATATGATGAACTTTGGCTCCTGCTTCTGATGATTTATTTATATAAGTAAAGCTAACCCGCCCTGCTAAGTAGTAATGTTGATTTATTCCTAATTATTATTATTAGGTAGAAAATGAATTGTCTATTCACAATGAAGAGTTACTGTCACTCAGAATGTCTGAGTAATGAGTTGTGTTGTGTTTTAGAAGACGTTATGTATGTTTCGCCCAATTTCAGAGCTCTTTGATTTTAGTACTCTTTACTCATAATATGGCGTGACATCTGCCCAAACAAACTGAGTGCCAATTGTTATGTCACATTTATTGAGTTGATTCTGCAGGTTGTTTTTTTCAGTGTACTCTGCTCTGGTGGTCTCGGCTCTTACTGTAACCCCAGTCTTCTGTTCTTCTCACTTTTGACCTTCTCATTTGGTTGCTCTACAAGCTAACACCTCACATTTCTCTGCCACTTTTAAGCCCCTCTGGCCATGACACTGTCCCCCTCTGTCACTTCACACACCTTCTCTTTCATCTCGTCACTTCTCTTTCTAAACTGGTGATGGCCGCAGTGATCAGCCAGCCGATGGCTCCTACTGCTTTCTTCTCTCTGCCCTTCCATTTCAGTGGCTTTAAAGCCACCAGCGCTCTGCTCACATTGTCTGGACTGGGCTCCTCCGCTCCATCTTGAAACACGACTGGCTTAAGCTCAGTTTCCTTAAACACTTTAACCACAGGTGACCAGTTTATCATCTCTGGCCCAATATAAAACACTGACGCGGATGCACTGACGTTAACATCGCACTACGTATTCCAGCGACCCCACTGAAACATCACTGCTTTCTTAAACAATGTTGACATCTTATCTGAGCACAGGATACCCCATAAAATGAACCCCACCTGTCCTTTTTGTGATACCCAGTGTGAAAGAGTGTTCACGAAAGGCACTTTAGCCTCTTTAGGGTGGACAAGTTAATACTGGAAGTGCCTAAATTGTCACAAGAATGTCCTGCAATTCTTGTCATTGTCACATTCAGTCAGCACTGACATCCTCAAATATATAGCAACAAACACCTCAATAACCCCAGGAGGGGCTCGATGTGACTCGGTCAAGGGACGTCCCTGTCAGAATTCACAGACTTGTCGGCCCAAGAGTTACACTCCAGAATCGCACAGCAAAAGCCAAGAGCCACCACAAGGACTACGCCTGCTGAGTGAACTTCAATTTAATAACCGAGATGAAGCCAAGGGGTTGCTTGACAGTTTCCCAGGCCGGGCCACAAACTTGAACCGCGATGTCTGACAGAACTCAACCTGAACGAGAACAGCGTTAATATCAACACTCACCCACCCTTCCTAAATGTCAGTCGACAAGACAACTTCAGTGAGGTCATCCCCAAACGTTTATTCTAATCATTGCTTGTATTTGTTTGCAGTAAAACAGATAAATGATAGAAAAGGAAACCTCCAACCTGAATGACACAAATCAGGTCACACAGCGAGCCTTGTATCAGGCCACAGCTTCAGTGTTTGTCGTCTTTGTCTTCTTCAGCTGTGACGCTTGTGAGTGTTGGGATGGTAGATGGCACAAACCGTCGTCTTCTCTCTCTCTCTGGTAGTTATGATGTCTCTCTGCTAATACTTTTTAAAATCCTTTGAATTTATCGTGTCTTCTCACCTGCCTTATGTTTCGAGAATGTGGGACAACTGATCAGCGCCTGTTGATTGTTAATTAAGTTGCTTTGAAACGTTCATATTAAAGTCCCAGGCCTCCATGTCACATATTCATACAAACACACACGCTGGCCATTTAATCTGAGCTTTAACATACACTTTCTAATAAATGGTGACATTCTTTAACAATGTTCGGCGTCTTTTCCCAGAATTCCTGCCTGTGCCTATTTTGCATATGCCTCAGGATTTGATCTCCTCCCACATTCGGCCCTCGTGGTAAACTCCCTCATGAATATTAATGAGCTGCCTGCTGCTTCAGTTACACGACATTTGGATTACAGAAATGTTGGCCTTCCCAGCTGAGTGATCACGTTGTAAAAAGAAAACTCACTGAAATAAAACACACAAATGTTAAATATTACAATTCGTATTTAGCACACAGTAAAAGCACACACATCAGCAGCATTACGTAGAGTAAGCAGACTTGGTCAGGGGGGCTAACTGTGGTCTGAATGACTGAGGTGTGTGACGTTGTGACTTTGATTGTGTTTGACTGTTGGTGTCACACCAGGGAGTCCCAGCATATCAGAATCAGCTGCTGTCCTGGGATTGTCACACATTACAGTCTAAGGTGACACAGAATGAAGTGACAAACCAAAAACTTCCAGAGATTGGTGACTGTTGGGGTGAAAACACAGCAGTTAATAAAAGAGACGAGAAGAAGACGGCTGGACATATTCAAGATAAGATAAAGGACACAAACACTCAAATGTCACCTCTTTATGAAGGAGCTCTGTGGACCACCATCTCTGAACACACTGATGGGCTACAGCAGCTGATGACCACGCCAGGGTCTGCGCTGTCAGCTCTGAAGAGTACAATGAGACCACAGTGGCTCTGTGATCAGCAAAACTGAAGATCTGAAACATGTCACCTGGCCTGATGGATCTCAGTTTCTACAATGACACGACAATGGTGGTCTGCTCTGATTGGGCCTAAGCAGTGTGTGTCCACAGCTCATCCTGCTTTGTTGACTACAGTGTTGTCTTCTTGTCAAACTTTAGACCTCCTGATACCAGTCGAGTGTCACTGGATTGTCACAGCATACCTCAGCATGGTGGCTGACCACATACAACCATTAATGGCCACAGTGGACACTTTTAAAAATGGAGGATCTCAGCAGGATAACACGACATGTCACAGAGCAGGTGTCACCTAAAGGTGGCTCATCTAACATGACGGTGACTTCAGTTGACACCAATGGCTGCACGTCCAGTGCAATAAAACACTTCAGGGATGAGCTGGAACTGCAAGTGAGGAGCAGAAATGTGAGGCTGAGAAGTCTGAAGGACTGCGTGACACCAACATGGAGACAGAAATCCATAAGGAGCCATTCATGTGTCTTAAGGGGTCAACGCCTTGGGGAATTCAGGCTCTTTAGAGACAGAGGAGGCCTACCTGGTGTGCCTAATAAAGTGGCCACTGGGTGCCCCTGCAGATCTTGAGCACTTTGCTCTTCTCCTGCACACCTGCTTTACACTCTTTAGTCCAGCGGCCATATCTTTGTCCACACGTCATCATCTGCACTCACACTCACTCGTCACTCTTTGTGTCTTCTGCTTGTCTCTCCTTGTCGTCCCTCTTGTGTCCCCCACAGCAGGTTTGTCCCCTGCATGTCCTTTTCTCTGACACCCCACTAGTTGCCCTTCACACTCACACACTTGAACCTTTGCTCCTGTCTGTGCAGATCTCATCTTCATGATGCTCATTTCTATTTCTCTTATTTTGATCTTCTTCTTGTTCTTTATTCTCCCAGTATGTCCTCACAAATTCCCAGTCCAGATAATAATAAGAATGTTAATAATAATAAGGACAAGACTGTCACCTGACATCACCACTGAGCTGCTTGTCCCATCTCTCTCCTCGTTCTTCAGATCTCGGTGTGTCCATTGATTTCATCCAAAAGTTCTTTCTCATTTATTTTCTTTGCCCCCACTCTCAGTCCCTCTTGTTCCTCTGTTTCTTATTCAGCTGTCCTGTAGAAGCCCATCTTCATGCTGGGGTCCCCCACCCTGTCATTCAGGCCCCCAGTTCTTTTTTCCTTTAGACCCTCATTCCACTCCCACTCTGTTTTATTTTCCAGTTTCTTTCTTAATTCCCAGTTCAGTTTATTTCTCTCTGTTTGTCCATCCATTTTCTAACCCCCCCCCAGTCCAGTTCAGGTGGTGGTCCCTCAGTGGCCGTCTGTCCACATCAAGTCAGGACCCCACCCTGGACGGCGCCAGTCCATCCCATCTCCACAATCCTCCATGTTCTCCTCGTCTTTTCTTTTATTTCTTTTTAACGGCTCACTTGTTCAGGCTGCTGCTCACTACGAGGACATGACTGGAGGGGACGGTGAAGTGGAGACGACGGAATAAAAAAGAAAATGAAAATCAAAACTGAGCCTCGTGGGAGTTAAAGTGTCACCAAAGGAGAATCAGCAGGTGGCAGACAGGACTTGGGGGACACGGAGCAGACACGGGTTCAAATGACACAGAGTAATGATGGAGACGAGTGCTGATGGTGTCCTGTGATGGACCAGCATCCTGTCCAGCGTTTGTCCCAGCGTCCTGTCCAGGGTTTGTCCCAGCGCCATCCCCAGTGTCACTACAGCCTCAGGCCCCCTGCCATCCCACAGCTGGACTGTCCACCTCTCTTTGCTACTCGGCGGGACAGGTGATTTGGGGGGCTTTTGACAGGATGCCCCCCACTGCTTTACTGCCTCTAGTGGTGAAACTCAGGGGTCTGCAGGTCAGAGTCTGCTTGAGTTTTGTCATCAGTTGAGGGTCTCAAGGTGTTAAAAATAAAAGTGACGTTAAAGGAGGAGCACACAGGCTGAGGGGACACGGAGAGTTTATTAAATGAGGAGCAGAGTTGAGAGGAGAATTTAGGGGTGAGTGGACAGGGGTCTCCGTCACTGACAGGGGTCTGTCTGATCACCAGTGCTGGTCTTCTCGTGTGTAGATAGTCAGCTGACGTCCAGACCTCCTCAGCTCATCCTGTAGTGACCTCAGGTTCCTCTCTTCACTCTCACTGATCCTGTTGTAGTGCAGCCTGTGAGGAGACACAAGTGTGAGTTACAAACAGCAGGGGGCGCCACACACACACTTCACTGTCACACTGATACGCCCCCTGATGTCACCCAGAATTCCTCTCAGTGTCTCTGCTCATCTAAGTCACATGACATGTGTGTCGGCCTGTCAGTCCCTCAGTCCACTCACCGATTGGTCAACATCCTCTGAAGGCCTGCTGGTCGTGTCACATTTCATAAAGAAGGTGGTCTGTCCAGTTGACGTGCTGTTGTCCCCTCTGTCCCCCTGCGGTCATTTCCTGTCTGTCTCTCTAGTGCTCCGTCTCTCTTCATTTTCTCTTCTTCTCCTCCTCACTCTCATGTCTTCTCTCATTTCATCTCCTGCTCGTCTCTCATCCTTCATCATCTCATCCATCTTGTTTCTTCCTCTTGTCCACTGATCCCCCCATCTGCTGCTCTGCTCTTTCTTGTTTGTTCCAAATGACCCTCAACCCCCAGACTGTCATGTCCCCCTCCCCTCCGGTCCACACTATCTGCTGTCCTGATCCCCCCGTGTCCTTGTCCCCCTGTCTCTGGCTGGACACTCAGCTGCTATCCATTTCTTCTTCTTCTTGTCCATCTCACACTCCTCTTCCTCCTCATCTTCATCTGTCTGCCACTCCTTATCTTTGCTGTCCTTCCTGTCTGTCACCTCAGTCAGCTCCACTTGTCACTGTCACTCTGGTCACTCCATGTGCTGTCATGTGATCAGCCCGCCCATCAATAACACATTCACACCCCCCACCCCTCCCCCTCTTTACTCACCACAGTGTCACTAATTTACAGTTGTCACTCCTGAGCCCCTCACTCAGCTGACGAGCCCCTGAATCTCCCAGGTTGTTGTTGCTCAGCATCAGATATGTCAGCTGTGAGTTTGGAGACGAGAGGACCGAGGAGAGAGCTGAGCAGCAGGCAACGGTGAGACCACAAGAGTCCAACCTGTGAAGAAGAAGAGAGACGAGTGAGGACAGACAGACAGACAGAAGGACACACAGCACAAGGGCTCAATGACTGCACCATCTTCACTGAAATGCACTTTGACCCTGAGACCACCAGTGTCCTTATAAGGTAAGGCGCTATATACCTGACAGCATCTTTTGCCTTCCTGCCACACTGACTGGTGACAAGTCACTCAAAGTGACATGTGGACACTGGACAGGAATGTGAAGGACATGAGGCTGACAGTGTCCTGCACTCGAGGGTCCAGACAGACTTGTCAAAGCCGATGACAGCGGAGGGACCACCTTGGATTTGTGTCTGTAACTGAGGACTCAGCACATGGAGGGGCTTTGACTGATTTGCAGGACCCCATCCACAGATTCCTGTTAGACACGCCGGTCACTGCTGGACATCGGAGAGCGCGACACTCGAGTGTCTGTCATGGTGGGCTCTCCTGATGTCAGACCACTTAGACGATGAGGACCCTCTGTCTGTCTATTGTGACAAAGACTGGACTGACTGTGTGATCAGTGACATAATGGACAGGGTGGACAGGACTGACATGTGACACTTCTGACACTCACACGTCACATGCTGACCGGTGCCACTGACCAGCTGACCTCAGTCCACTAAAGCCCTCACTGCTGGTGACCTCAGTTTTCTTGTTTCTCTCCTAATTTGTAATAAAGCCAGTGGATGAGCTCTGAATGGACACTCAGCATCCCAAAGTCCAGTCCCCTGGGCACAGAGGTGGTCTGAGTGGACTGTGAAGTGACCCCCATTACTGCTGACCACTGCTGTCCACTCCCAGCTCTCTCTGACCTGAGCTGTCCATTCAGAGCAAAATGGCAGAGTGACCTGCTAGCATCGCCATCTGCTGGTAGGTGTTAGAAATGACACAATTGACATCTCAGTGACATCAAACCACACGGAGAATTAAAGAATAAAAAGACGAGAAGAACAGCAGCTGGGCCACCAAAAGAGAAAAGAATCAGAAGATCACAAGAAGAACACGTCAGGGGCTCAGAAAAGGACGAGAATCATCAGGAATTCAGCAGTCCGGACCACCAGGATTAACTCACCTGTGAAGATCAGGAAACAAATCAAAAGAACAACACATCCCATAATAAACAGACAGAATATGAGAGAATGTGAAAGAAAACCAAACAATCGTCTCTTCATAGCTCAGTCCTAAATCACAAGCAAATCCTTTTAGTTCTGAAGACACAAGTGAAGCCCCCCTTGGCAGTCTGTTTGAGGGGTCCTGCTTCTCGAGGTCCGACCACATAAACCTCACAGTCTGAGGGCCAACGCGATTCTCTCAATGACTTCTTCAGGGCAAACAATAAAACATAACACACGTAACTAAATAAATCCTAAAAACGTCAGTCTGTGACAATGACAATGACGTGTGTGACATTAAAGAGTATTGGCGTCCACTGCAGCTGTCCCTGTGTTTAGGACCCCCTGTCATTTGTGTGTCCTTGATGTCACATTAGGATACGCTGGTTAAGGCCGATGTCTGCAGACACTTTGACATTCAAATCATGACATGTTCCCTGTTCAAGGTGCCAGCATAGTAATAAAGCATTTGATGGTGACACCATTGTCATCAATCAAGTGACGATTTGTCTAAGAAATATGTGAGACTCGAGCTGTGAGGGTAGAATACACGACAATGGGGTCACGTCACAAGTCTGATGTGCAGGACACCAACAGCATGTGGACATCAGGAGCAGAAAAGTGACGTCAGAGAGGGGCTGAGCAAATGTCACTTTGTCACTAAGGGTCACAAGGTGGGACAACTGAAATCAGAAACTAATAGAAAGTGCTGGGGATTGTGATGGACACTTGAGGCCACAGGAACAGAACTGGACTGTCAAACTGGGAAGAACAGCAGCTGCTGGTCTCCCGATGTGACGAGGAGCACACAAGGGCTTAGTGGCTTTGGGGGAGATGGTGGTGACGGGTGGTCTGTGGCATCCTTTATTAAATAATGTGACATTTATGTGGAGTGTGTGTGTGTGTGTACTCCAGAATACTGACATCTGTTAGTCTGACCTGAGGACAGCATTGAGAGAATCACAGAACACGTTGGCCATCAGACTGAGAGGTTCATGTGGTTGGACCTCGAGAAGCAGGACCTTCAGACAGGCTGCCATGGGGGGCTTCACTTGAGCCTTTAGAAGGATTTGTGTGTGTGATGTGGGACTGGGCTATGAACAGACGCTTATTTGATGTTCTTGTCACATTCGTCACATTTTGTTTGTTTATTATGGGATGTTCTTGTTCTTTGGATTTGTTTCCTGATCTTCACAGGCCGATGACGATGAGCTGAGCTGCTGAATTCCAGATGACCCTGAGCTCCTCTCAGACCATCACAGTTCTCTTTGAGGTCTTCAGATTCTTTCCTCATTGCATTTAAGCTTCTTCTTGTGCGATAGAAATGCACAGCCCTGTCACATTTGGGGGGTCACATGACTGCCATCTTTGTCCCCCTCTTGTTGACATCAGCAGCTCATCTTTTTGTGATTTAATTTGCCACCTTTGTCAATAAATCAGGCAGGACAGGCCAATGGACAGCAAGTGGGTGGGCTAAAGATGGCAGGACGTTCACAGGTTTTGAATCTCAAACCCCCACCAAAAGTAACACAAGTCAGCCATCTGCTCTGTCAAAGCTCACGTGTCACCTCAGACAGTGTGACCCAGTAGCTCAGGGATAGGCCTGACCATCTTGGTGATGCCAGTTCATATCCTACCTCTGACTCACTGTGTCACCTTGAATAACCACCTGGACACAGACTCAGCAAGGAGGTCACAGGACTTTGAGTGACGTAAAGAGAAGAGTGACAATAAAGGGAACTGAACTGAAAATATGAATGACATTCAAGAAAACGACGATGAGGATGAATGTGCTGTGACAAGTCAGTCAGTAAATATTCAGAGAAAACGTTAAATGACATCAAATCAGAGGACGTGAGTTCAAATCACAGCTGTAAGCCAAAGCCCATCAGTGACGTTGACTTCACACTTTTGGATGAAATCGATGCACACAACGAGATATGAAGATCGAGGAGCGAGATGGGACAAGGACAAGCAGCTCAGTGGTGACGTCAGGTGACAGTCTTGTCCTTATTATTATTAATATTCTTGTTATTATCAGGACTGTGATGGAGGAAGTTCTCTCAAGGTGATCAGACGTGTTCATCTGATATTCTAGCACGTCTTATAAGACATCTGAGTGTCTGACGTCAGCCAGTCCTGCAGGTCCCCAAGTCCTGCCCTCTGCTGGTGAGACCGTGTCACTCGTCTCTTTGGGTTTCTCTTCTTCATTTCCAGCTCTCACTTATTTTTCTCCTTTTTTCCTGACTGCACATTTGCTGATTCTTTGTGTTCTCCACTCCTCCTGTCCCCTGATATCCTATAATAACTCTTCCATTTCCATCTCCTTTAATGTTGCTTACTCCTCCTATCCCATAATGCCGCAGGTCAGTCATTTTTTCCTGAAGTTTGTAACATTTGCTGAACTCTGATCACTGATTGGCTCATACAGCACACAGCCTTAGTGTGTCTACAGGCCACAGAGACTCGGGTGCAATGCAGTGTGAGGGGCAGCCTGATGAAGTGTCAGAGAAAAGGACATGCGGGGACAAACCTGCTATGGGGGGCACAAGAGGGACAACAAGGAGAGACGAGCAGAAGACACAAAGAGTGACGAGTGAGTAGGAGTGCAGATGATGACGTGTGCACAAAGACATGGCCGCTGGACTAAAGAGTGTAAAGCGTGTGTTCAGGAGAAGAGCAAAGAGCTCAAGATCTGCAGGGGCACCCAGTGGCCACTTTATTAGGCACACCAGGTAGGCCTCCCGTGCCTCAGAAGAGCCTGAGTTCCCCAAGGTGTTGACCCCTTAAGACCCCATAAATGGCTCCTTATGGATTTCTGTCTTCTCAGCCTCACATTTCTGCTCCTCACTTGCAGTAAGGCGCCTACACGGCATAGTGAAACCCGACATAGTACGATGGCGCAGGCGTCACCGCCATATTGTGAGTGGCACTACTGCGGAGTGAAGTTAGGAATAATGTGCTGCTTGGGATTGTACAAACCGCTGAACGCTTTACACCAAATTCAAACACAATACAGCTCAACGATACAAACACGAGCCCACCTGGATAAGATCAATGAACGCAGGCGCCTACAACGCACGTCTAAAACTGAGGAAGCAAAGCAGGCACAGGTTCAAAACGAACGAGCTCAACTAATGTATTTCAGGATACCCAACGCCGGGGGTAGGCGAGCGAAGCGAGCAGGGGGCAGAGCCCCCTTGTTTACACTAAACCACAAATGCAAAAGTCAGTCTTGAAAGAGTTAATTGGATTGGTTTTACTTCCCAGAAGCCAGCAGAGGACCCTCACTTTCCCAGGACTCCCTCAGGTCTCAGGTGGGTGGCGTATACACTTCCTTATTGACTTACTTGATCTTCTTCCATTAATCCTCACGCTGTTGGGGTCTCGAGCCCCTCATTATATTTATTTCTGTCTTTGCTGAGATCTTCACTTGTTCTGTGGTCTTCTTTCTCTTTCTGGCTGTTTCTTTGATGTTTTCTTCCCTTGCCCTTCTTGGTCTTGCTCTCACCCCTCATTTCTAACATCTTTTTGGGGTCTCTTGTTTCTCTCCCCCTTATTCCGTGTCTAGACCACTGGAGTTGTGTCATTTCTGTATTTCCCACCAGTCGTTGCATTTCCAGCTCTTCACAGATTCTCTGATTTCTGTTTTCTCAGTTGCTGTTCTTGTAGATCTTTGTGTCTCTAGTGTGTCTCACGAGTCTGCAGTGTGTGATATTGGTGGTCCGTATGTGGGGTCACAGAGGCTCCTCTTCATCTTTATTCTTCATTCTTTCTTTGCTATTCAGGTCTTATTCATTTGATAGTGTTCTTCATTTGCTTTGCTTATTCTGTTTCTGATTTCTTCGTCTGTCCTCCCATCTTCACTCACACTCACTTGTCTTGTAGTTGTGTCCACATTTGCTGTTTCTCTTCTTGTTCTTCTTGTTCTTTTCATTTCTTTCCTTTTCTGCACATTTATCTTCATACCTTTCACTTCTCGCTCGCTCCTCCATGTTATTCATCTCCTTTGTAGCTGTGGCTCACGTATTGCAGTTATTGTTCTATCGCCCTCATATATCAGACCCCTGGTCAACAGCAGACTTCATTTACAGGACCCCATGGCTGCATTTCTGATTTCTTTGTTGTCCTTGTTGATTATATAATCCATAAATAGACTGAAGGACTGGAGCCGTCTCCCTGTCTGATGCCCTTTTCATACCCCACTGCTCTGATGTTTGCCCATTTAATCATTCATTCCTACACATTGCTGATGAAGACTTTTAATGATCCTTTTGAATTTCTCCAGCACTTCCATTACGTCTGATGTTTCCCATTCACACCTTCCCAGTCCTGCGTCAAATGCTGCTTTGACATCAGGCCTTGTCTTTATTTTCATCTGATCTTCTCTCAGTTCTTGTTCTCCTGGTGTAGATGTTTGTCTCCTGCTGTCTACGCTGCCTGCCTGCTCTTCTTGTAGTTGATTCTCCATTGCTGTTCTAAGCCTTCTTTCTCTTCTCTTTGAATGTTTGTTTAGTGCTGCTGATGACAGACATATTGCTCCCTAGTTATCCCCCATTCCTCTGGTGGTCCCTCTGTGTTCCGTGCCGACCTGTAGATTTTCCTGCTCCATTTCACTTCTGTTGCTCCTCCACTCTTTGACATTTCCGCTGTTATCCCATCTACTAAGCCTGCTGCTTTGTCGTTTTTTGTCATTTCTTCTTCTTCTGTGACTCCTACATGCTCTTCTGCTTCATCTTCATTCATCTCCTTCTCCTCTGATGGATTTTCATGTTGTTCTTCTCCCCTCATTGTTTCTTCTTTGACTTTTGTTTTCATGGTGGGCTCTCCAGGCTTAACGAATGCCGCCCACCTCTGTCTGCAGTTCTCCTTTGGAGTTTTTAACACTCCCCTTTAACTTTATGCCTTAACTCCTGAACTGTTTTTGATTTTTGATCTCCTGCTCCTCTGTTTCCTTCCCAGCCCCTTTCCTCTTTAGCCTCTTGTCTCTTTTCTTTGTACCACGGCATGTAAAGGTTTGCCCCCCCTTGTGTAAAATGTCTGCTCCTGTGAAACTTTAAGAGAGCAGAAGAAGTGACCTTGGCTGAGCCGAGTGACTCCAGTTATCAGTTACATGCCAGTCCAGTGGTCTCCGTTCTTATTCACCACTCCTTCTTGGTCATGTTCTCCCAATGTTCCATGTCCTGATCTTTCTGGTTACCAGTATGGCCATTCCAGTCTCACATTACTGTTACTGGTGTTCATAACTGGTCAGCCCATCCATTCTGGGGGCTCGTTTTATGTCTCTGAATTATTCATACCCTGTGTGGGTGATTAGCCCAACGACAAGGGCACCATTATCTCAGGACACCTGGCCTTTGGTCCATGGCTACTTATTATGAACATTCACAGGACTTTGCTCATCCACCACCCGAGGGGGCTCAATTTATGTCTATCTGTTGTCTGTTTGTCTGTCTGTTAGATGTGACGATGACCACATCTTCATCATGGGCTATGGACATGTCCAAAGGCGACTGGTGAGGCCAGTATAATCAAGGACATGCTTGTCAACACGCTGGCATTGAGTGGTGGTCTTTCTTTTCTCCCCAGCAGCATGTCCACCATTCAGGACTCTTCTTCTCCATGCTGGCCAGTCTTGAGTGATGCTCTTCCATGAGTTCATGTTAATGCGCCGAACCTGGAGACATTCAGTGCTTCTTAGCTTCATTTCCTCTGTCCCCCCACTTTATGTTTGTCCCCATAGAACTCACCATTGCTCAGCTGCTGTGTCAGGTAACCATCAGGCCTGAACACATGTCTACTCTAGTGGATTTGCACCTTTGGTAGCACAGTGTAGAAGATCAGATGCTCTGTTTGTGTGAGGACTTCACTGATTAGGACTTTGACCTGCCATCTTATTTGAAGTGTCCTGCACTGACAGCCCAAGTGAAGGAGATGTGATTGTCGAGTTCATCTTCCATGTCTCACAGGCGTACAGAAGGGTGGTCAGTCCCACAGGCCGGTCCATGTCCAGCTTTGGGTCCAGCTCACTTAGTCCTCTGTGGTCCCAATGGCCACTCTGTTGTTGACTGAGTGTGGACTGAGCTGGATACTGAGGGTTCTGGGTGTGTCACAATGTCATCTGCCTGAAGTCTCTGATCTATGATGGCTCAGAAGTGGGCTGAAACATGACCTCTGACCTTTGAGTTCTGATAGTGACTGACATCATCTCATGGCTCATAAAATCTGTCTATTATGGTCTGGATGTGCCTTTGGTATCTGGCAGTCAGAGCACTGTCTTCAACTCTGAGCTCCTTGATGGCTGTCACCTTCATCTTCGTCACAGCCTGCATGATGTGTAACAGTGAACAGGTCACCATCAGTCCTGTAGTTGTAATAGATGACAGCGGAGCTCTGGTGGTCTGTCACACCCAATGGTAAGTGCAGGTTCTGCTGCTCAGAAGTACAAGGTGCTGTGGCTTTGGTCTTCTGAGTACATATCTGTGTGTCCACTTAACATACACACATCCTGACTGATCTCCTCATCCATGGCTCATTCATTGTCCATTCCTCAGTACCACACTGAGATTTCAAACAAGACCCCGATTACCTTGGGGTGTTTGGCATACTGGGAGAGCAACCAGCACTGAGGGACAGGGGGTCAGCAGTGTGTTTGTCCAGCCACTCCTACTGTTTAAGTGTCCATCAGAGACTCTGTGATCCATTGAGTGGCCCACCTGGCCAGATGAAGGTGGCCAGTTTCTGGCCTAAAAGTCCTGTGATGAGGAGTTCAAGGCTGAGCTGAAATCTCCAAACAACACCTACACACACGTCCAGGGCAGTCATGATGCCTGCAGATGAAGTTTAGGCTCAAATCTCCCTCATCATCCACAGAACTACTGGCTCAACAGGCAAACAGCAGAGGGTCAAGGGGGTCTTGTGTGGAGGTCAGTCAGGCGGAGGCTCTCAGTGGTCTCCATTGCGCCAGACATCAAGGTGACTCATCCATAGTCATTAAGGCTGTGGTGTTTGATTTACCTGCTACTGGGATGATGGTGGAGATCTTGAAGTAGACAAGGACAGAGCACAAGTCCAGAGGTCAGTTACAAATGTCCACCAATTCAAGAGACCGTTGGTCTGCACAGGGGAGGTGAGGTCTGGAGTGGACACTTTTTGGTATTTTACTTCTTGAATAAGCTGAGGTCTCCTTTGTAGTGCTGGACAAGATGGGTAAGGAGGTCTACAAAGTGAAAGGATGAAGGGGGGTGTGGGGTACCAGAGGAGACTGGCAGGCCCATCATTGCCCTGTGGTCTACCAAACTGGACATTAAACTGGTCCAGATGGTCTGTCAGGCTGAGCTGGGTGAGCCACTGGACATTTTGTTCTTGTAGTCACTGACTTGTGCTCACTTGTCCACATCTAGGAGCAGCCATTTGTCTCTTAAGCTTGTCTCAGACACTCCTTTTGTCCTCTGCTCGGCCTATTTCTATTCCCCTCAGTTGTTTCTCTAGTTGCAGTTCTCTGAGGTCAGGCTTGAACCCGAGTCTGTCCTTAGTGCTATTCATGATTGTTTTTGTGCTAATATCCCACTTGTCCACACAAACCGATACATGAAGTGACCGTGTCTGTGTGCTTGTGGGTGTCGCTGTGTCATTTTAAAGAAGTTCATATTCAGTGAGTCAAAGCTGTCCTGTCGCTCATCTCTGGCCATTCTGGTCCACCTTCTTAGGACCAGCTAAAGAGAGTCATGGAGTGACCAGAGTAACCAGGGAGCACAGGGTGGGGTGACAGGCATCATTAATAGCCGTGTAGTGAGGGTCAGAAAATTCACATCTGTAGTCGGCCATTTGGTTTGCTGGTGGCGTTTAGGAAGATCCTGACCAAGATTTTGTGGGATTGAAATCAACAGAAGAAGAATTTGTGAGGCCGGAGGTTTGAACCCCAATCTATATCACATGTATAAAAAATGAAAAAGGCACTATATACTTGATAAATTATAAAGTCACCTGACGGCCTACTCCTTTATTATGATCAGAAACAAGTCAGAGTTACCACCATAAGAAGGCGCCACGTCACACACGAGACTGTCTCAGTGACGC
Organism: Erpetoichthys calabaricus; assembly: GCF_900747795.2. Taxonomy (NCBI): domain Eukaryota; kingdom Metazoa; phylum Chordata; class Cladistia; order Polypteriformes; family Polypteridae; genus Erpetoichthys; species Erpetoichthys calabaricus. Next base: position 325,365,058 of record NC_041397.2, read on the forward strand.
AAACCCCCAGTGATTTCACCTTCCCAGAATTCCTCTCTGTGTCTCTGGATGTCCAGTTGGTGTGCACGGCCAAAGTCAGCAGCACCAATTCAGCCACAGGGCGAGTGGGTAACAGTAAGACGGGGGTCTAAGAATCCAAAATGTAGTCCCCCGGCACCCAGGTCACCAATTCGGACCCAGAACAGATTCTCAGCACTCCGCAGCGCGCCTGTGGAAACTGAGAATAAGAAAGTGCTCATAATTGGCGATTCATAGTGCGGAATGTTAGAATTCCAAACTGTGTTAAACCAGCAGTTCATGTTAAGTGCCTCGCAGGGGCCAAGATTTCTGGCATAGAGGCCGCATTGGACCGTGTCACTGACGATGAAGTATCTACCTTATTGCTGCATGTCGGCACTAATGATATTTATTCACAGCAATCTGAGGTATTAAAGAGGAACTTCATCTCTCTTTGCATCAAAGCTAAAAGAAAATGTCAGAATTTAGTTGTATCTGACCTCTTACCAAGATTATATAGAGGGGATGTGATTTATAGCAGATTGCATTCCCTTCACTGCTGGCTAGAAACCTGGTGTGCAAACAAAAGCATAGCATTTGTGAACAATTGGGATGATTTTTGGGAAAGGCCTGGATTTTTCAGAAGAGATGGTCTTCATCCTAACTGGGGGGATCTTATGTATTATCCCAAAATATGGCAGCAAAACTGCCTGGTTGACTGATTAGAGCACCATCCAGGCCGCAGTCATGTGATCTTAAATCACAGGCTGTTGTTTATCCCACCTGTTACTTTCCTGAAGCTGTTACCCATAATCCTTGTCTTGGGGCATCCAGTAAATTTAGTCTTGATACAAACCTTAAATTAATTGATAACCAAAAAATAAGGTGTATAATTAGACCAAGGGATAAAACCAGACCCTCCACCAGGGGCATCTGTAATAGAAATTTACTACAAATTAAAACAAAAAGTATATCAGCAATTCAGAAAGAAGCATACAGTTTTAAATGTTGCTTATTGAACATTCGCTCTCTTGGCACTAAAGCTGTTTTGGTAAATGATATTATATTAAGTACAAAATCTGATCTGTGTCTTCTCACTGAAATCTGGCTTAGTAAATGTGACACTGTCCCCCTAGCTGAGGCGTCACCAGATGGCTACTTGTTCCTTCATAAGTCTAGAGATTCAGGTCGAGGAGGAGGCCTTGGAATAATTCATTGTAACAAAATGCAAATCGCTTCTAAAAATTTAGGCAACTTTACATCCTTTGAGGCATTCATTTTAAATATTAAAACAGATTCCAACGCAATTATAGTGCTAGTCTACAGACCACCAGGGCCGTATTCATTGTTCATGTCTGAATTTAGCAACCTTTTATCTGACTTGGCTATAAATTATGATCACGTAGTACTGATGGGGGATTTCAATGTACACATTGATGTGGAAACTGACACTTTTAGCAAATGTTTTACTTATTTGTTAAATTCAGTAGGATTTTGTCAGAATGTCAAAGGTCCAACTCATAATCATAACCACACATTAGATTTAATTATAACTTACAAAGTTGAAATTCAAAATTTAATTATCACTCCATTAAATGAAGTTATTTCTGATCACTACTTAATTACATTTGATTTGGTCCTGCCCTTGCGAACACACTCCCAGATTAAAACAAAGACAGTGCGACATCTAGATTGTAATTCTGCTTCAAAATTTATAGATACTTTGAAGTACTAGGGTGTTGTACCGTGTTAGCCATTATGAATGTAGAGAAAAGCCAAGCAAAATGACACCTTTTATTGGCTAACTAGAAAGATTACAATATGCAAGCTTTCGAGGGCAACTCAGGCCCCTTCTTCAGGCAAGATGTAATCATTACATCTTGCCTGAAGAAGGGGCCTGTGTTGCCTCGAAAGCTTGCATATTGTAATCTTTCTAGTTAGCCAATAAAAGGTGTCATTTTGCTTGGCTTTTCTCTAGATACTTTGAGTAAGTCGAGTGTAATTGTGGAAAACCATTTAGATCAGTTAACATCAAATGTAAACACAGAAAACAATTTAGATGAGCTAACATCACATTATAATGTGACCTTGAGAGATGCTCTGGACACAGTGGCTCCCCTTAAAACAAAAGTGATCAAAGCACATAGAAACTCTCCCTGGTTTAATGAAAACACTCGAGCTCTTAAATTAGAGTGTCGAAAACTGGAGCGCAGATGGAGAACAACAAAGCTACATGTCTTTCAAATTGCATGGACATAGAGTGTTAATAAATATAAAAAAGCCCTCTTTAAAGCTCGGTCAGAATATTATTCTACATTAATAGATAGCAATAATAAAAATCCTCGGGCACTGTTTAGAACAATGGCTAAATTAACAAATGGAAATTCAGATCAACAGTGCAAAATACCAACAGACATTAGCAGTACAGACTTTATGAACTTCTTCAATGAGAAAATTAAAAATATAAGATCCCAGATCTCTGCATCACAGTACAAACCAAATACTAGCTTAGCAGACCCTGTCTCACATTGCACTCAGCACTTTAGTAATTTTAATCCTGTAACTGAGCAGGAAGTCTTAACTTTAATTTCTAAAATGAAGCCCACTACTTGTTCCCTAGATCCAGTGCCAACAAAACTAGTAAAAAGTGCAATGGATGTTCTTGCAGCGCCTATCCTAAACATTATCAGTAGTTCATTATTTCATGGCACAGTACCTGATACACTAAAAGTGTCAGTCATTAAACCATTACTTAAAAAGTCAGACCTTGACCCCCATATGCTAAATAATTATAGGCCTATTTCAAATTTACCGTTTCTCTCTAAAATACTAGAAAAAAGTAGTCGCCAGTCAGCTTCAGACACACCTTACGCATTACAATTTATTTGAGAAATTCCAGTCTGGTTTTCGCATTGGTCATAGTACAGAAACGGCACTAACACGGGTTATAAATGACATTCTGATATCCTCTGATGAAGGAAACTCCACTGTAATTATGTTGTTGGACTTAAGTGCAGTATTTGACACCATCGACCATTCGATTTTACTGCACAGGCTAGAAAACGATGTTGGGCTTACAGGCACCGTGCTCGCTTGGTATAGTTCTTACTTATCAAATCGATTCCAATATGTACAGAAATGTGCTAACAGTACTCCATCATTATACACAGAAGTTCAATATGGTGTCCCGCAGGGCTCAGTACTGGGACCTTTACTGTTTTCATTTTACATGCTTCCACTGGGATCTCTCATTAGGAAACATAATGTTAATTTTCACTCGTATGCAGATGACACCCAGTTATACCTTTCATTTAAATCAAATGAAGTTTCTCCAATGTTGTCTTTAATTAGTTGTGTTAGCGAATTAAAGGAGTGGATGAATAAGAACTACTTGTCTTTAAATACAGATAAAACAGAGATGTTAATTGTTGGAGGGAATGATGCTGATCACAACAATATTTTGTCATCATTTAACTCAGTGGGAATCCCAGTCAATTTTACTGAATCAGCCCGCAATCTAGGAGTTATCTTTGACTCTAGCATGTCATTTAAAGCGCATATTACAAAGTTGTCCAAAACATGTTTCTTCCATCTTAAAAATGTTAGGAAATTAAGGCGCTTTTTAAATAAACAGGATTCTGAGAAACTAATTCATGCATTTATCTCTAGTAGGATTGACTACTGCAATGCGGTGTTCACTGGATGTTCAAACTGTTCTTTATACAGCCTCCAGTTAATCCAAAATGCGGCTGCGAGAATTATTACAAGAACAAGAAAATACGAACACATAACTCCAGTTCTTAAATCCTTACACTGGCTCCCGGTAAGTTTAGGGCAGATTTCAAAATCCTTCTTTTAACATATAAATCATTAAATGGTCGAGGTCCGGCTTACTTGTCTGAACTTATCATGACTTACAAACCAGAGCGCACATTAAGATCTCAAGATGCCGGTCTGCTTATGATTCCAAGGATTAATAAAATAACAGTGGGAGGTCGAGCTTTTAGTTACAGGGCCCCTAAACTGTGGAATGGTCTGCCTGCTACTATAAGAGATGCCCCTTTGGTCTCAGCTTTCAAATCCCGGCTGAAGACTCACTACTTCAGTTTAGCACACCCTGACTAGAGCTGCTGATTAACTGTACAGACTGCATCTCTGTTGTTAGTCATTAGCACTTAAACATAAGTAACATGACAGTTATAATTGTATACTAACCCTCACCTATTCTGTTTTTCTTCTCGGTACTCAAATGTGGCACTTGGTGCCATGGCCCACCTGCCAAGTTGTTTTGCCTGCCTAAGGAAAAGTCATCCCAGATGGAGGATCGCAGGAATCGTGGGAGAGAGGGGTCCTTTCATCGGATTGGCTGGCCCAGCACTGTTTCAGCTGTGGAATGGCCAAATGGGGGAGGCAGCTTGAAGGATGAGGTCTCCAGGACTCTATACAAATCCAAATCTTATTATGGGATATATCATCTACTGTTAAATTCTACTCTGTACTTCTAAAATTTATATTTTTTATTTCTTACTATATTGAGAAATTGTTCTGTGTACTATACTGTATTGTATTGTATTGACCCCCTTCTTTTGACACCCACTGCACGCCCAACCTACCTGGAAAGGGGTCTCTCTTTGAACTGCCTTTCCCAAGGTTTCTTCCATTTTTCCCTACTAGGTTTTTTTTGGGAGTTTTTCCTCATCTTCTTAGAGAGTCAAGGCTGGGGGACTGTCAAGAGGCAGGGCCTGTTAAAGCCCATTGCGGCACTTCCTGTGTGATTTTGGGTTATACAAAAATAAACTGTATTGTATTGTATTGTGTGTCGGCCTGTCGATCAGTAAGTCCACTGACTCATTAGGTTGATGTCCTCTGTAGACCTGTGGGTCACGTCTTGTTTTAGTGTCCTTTCAGATAGAAGTCGGCCTGTTCAGTTACTGTAATGATAGACACCCACTAAGCCCCCTGGTCATCTGCGGTCCCTCGCTGTGCCTCACACTTTACTGTCCCTCTGTCTAAAGCTGGCTGGTCATTTCTACTGCTGCTGTTCCCCCTTTGTCCAGTTTCTGTCTGTCCTCCTCTCACTCCTCCTCCTTGTCCCTCAGCCCTGCTGTCTTCTTTCATGACAGCATTAGAACAATTGTGACAAGAACAGGGCATTCAGGTCAACAAGCTCATCTATCCTCTTCACCTCGATTCTCCAAAATAACATCAAGTCAAGATTTGAGGGTCCCTAAAGCTCTACAGCCCACCATACTACTTGATCACCTACTCCATGTGTCTGTGTGAAGACAAATCTTCTGACATTTGTGCTACACTTGAAGACAAGTGTCTGTCACGGTGTCCCCGGGGTCTTTTAGCAGAGTTTATTTTAAAGTAACAACATGCCTGCGCAATCCTGATTCCCTTTGTAATTTTGAACCCTTAAGTCTCAATTCCTCTGATGTCTCCTCACAGCGTTGCTCTTATGTTGCTGTGCTTTGTGTTTGGACTTCATTTTTATGATCGTCTGCAGCATCACATTTCTACTTTCATATTATTCACACTGCAGACCCTCTGTGTGTATCTGAATTTGTCACGTGATGTGCTCAGGGGCCGCCACGTGATGTCAGATGTCTTCTTTTTTTGTGTCTCCAAGCTGCTCTAGTGGCCTAACTAATAGCAATAAGGATAAGGCTAAGGATTTAGCCTTAACTAAAATCTAACAGTAATGTAAAAATTCTTTTAAAATCCAACATAAGAACTTTAAATAATCAAAGTGTCAGTGAGAGTCGACTCTGAGCAGACTTCACCTGTCTGATGGTTTACTTTGTGAGGCCTACAGGTGACCAGGAAAGGCAGCTAACCGACTAACAAATGAGGGCAGACATCATGAGTGACTGAAGTAACAGCGTCAACTTCATTTATCTGCTCTGTTTGTTATGGTGGGGTGCAGGCGGGGGCCGCAGATCAAGAAAAAGAAGGGCAGATGTGTGCCATGTTGAAGTAGTGGGTGGTCCTCCATCTGAGCCTCAGGCCGGTCTACTGGGTCTTTACCAAGTGACCACCATGAGGTCTTGGCCTGCCAGTCTCAGTGTCACTGCAATGGTCACCTGCCTTGAGGATGACTGATTTCAAAGTCCCATTCATTATTTATGAGGCTTTGAGCACTGAAGACCCTGCCTGTGTTTTGGGGGTCTGCCCCTCCATTTCTCAGTGTAATCTTAGCTCCTCACACACGGCTTTGCTTTTTATTCCAAACATCAAACCAGTGAGGCAGCTTTCTGCACTTACCTGACTAGAGTCTGGAATGGTGGGTTACAAATGTCCAGCACTTCAAACAACATCAGAAAGAGATGAAGGTCAGGAGAATAATTGGGACTTGAAGTCTTTCTGATATTATTAATGCTGGGTCTTGCCAGACATGTCTGAGTCCCTCTCCCCTTTCACACTCCTCGCTTTGTTTTTTGGACAAACTGCCTGACATTAAAATCTTCTTTGCGCCCCTGGTGGTCTCTTCTGCCTCCTTTCTTTACCTAGAAGGCCCTTGTATAGCCTCCTTATGACCCCTCAACTCCACACTCACATCCATCTTGTCTGTCTCACTTGCTTCTGCTGATGTTCTGTTTCGTGTCTGAGCTCAGGCCATTGGGCGTGTCGGAGGGTCTCTCAGTGTTGGTGGGCAGAGCTGTGGTCCGTCTCGCTCTCTGTCTCTGCTGCTTTATAATTACTGCTCTCTTCATTCTCAGTGGCATCACTGCAGACCACTGCAGCCTGATTATCGGGGGTCTCCTCAGTCTCAGCTTCTTTAAGGATGCTGGGCACAGACACAGGGGCACCACCAGCACACCTTCATTATTTTTATTTGCTCGTTTTAGAGTTTAATGCTGTGTTTATCTCATCAGTAGGATCCTCAGTGTCCTTTTCATCTAATTCACTCTCACTATCAACCAGTTATCAACTATCAACCTCCTCCTCCTCAGTCTCTGGCTCACTCTCTCCACTTTCTTCACCACATTCTCTCTTTTACAGGTAATCACTTTACGGTCTGCTTTGCCACAACTCAAACATTTCATTGACTCTGAACTCACAAACCCCATGGACTCCACTCCCTCCACTCGTTAACTTTAAGGCCACGTTCAGCTCGTCATTTGAGTTGTTTAAAGTCACGTAAAGCTGTCATCTGAAGGACACAACGTGTTTAAGTGCAGGGATCTGCAGCCCAGTTAAATCCTGCTGATGTGAGACAGAACTTCACTGTATGTGCGCAGTTCACGTTATAAGATTTCATTGCTTAAGAAAGGAGACACATTGGAAATAAAAACTTTATGAGCGGGAGTCGATAGGAGAAACACTGAGATCAGTGCGCCATTAAACACAGTCTGGGCACCAACACTTCATCATCTAATAAGATTAGAACTGCTTTATTCATGTGTGATGGCGACCTCACATTATTACACCACACCACCCTACCGACCTCTATAACACAGGCCTCCACTGAGACCACCGGATCAACTAGTGACCTTACAGTGGAAATTCTTGAGAGATTAGAAAAGCTATGTGGTGATAAGACATCTGGTATAACCTTGGACACCAACACGGCAGCTCAGCCACTACCATGTCTTCTTTAAAACAGAAAAAGTATTTATAGAAACTAAAAAGTACAAAAGTAGAAAAATAGAAAAAGAAAGAACAGATACACAGAGAGAGAGAGAGCGAGAGAGAGAGAGAGAGAGAGAGAGAGAGAGAGAGAGAGAGAGAGAGAGAGAGAGAGAGAGAGAGCACATACCCAGCAGACCACTGGCAAAACACAGACACGCCTGTTGCAGACCACACCAGTCAAGAAACAAACAGATAGATAGATAGATAGATAGATAGATAGATAGATAGATAGATAGATAGATAGATAGATAGATAGATAGATAGATAGATAGATAGATAGATAGATAGATAGATAGATAGATAGATAGATAGATAGATAGATAGATAGTGAAGGGCACTACACTGCTGTTTTTCACTTTAAATGTTTGTATACATTTTCAAATAGCATTTACTTGTGAAAAGCAAAGCAACACTTCTCAATCAATGAGGCACATAAAACAACACGTGAAGTCAGAGCTCATCTTTCACTGTTAAAAGAGTTGAACATTGACAGCCAGACCCCCAGAGTTCATGTTATGTGAATGTGTTTTGTAAGCGACACCACACATTTCTGTATTCTTTAGTAAGGCCCACAGCACATGTAACACTGACACTTCACGCACCTTTCCTTTGTTGTGTTGTGTGTGTGTCTTCCCACCTGGCCCCACTTGCGCACTTTGCTGTTGTGGTCTGCCTTGACCGCCTCACATGTTGTGTTTCTTAATGGGGTGGCAGCTCACATCTCACTTTGGCTACAGCAGTCCTGTCTTTTTTAGCAAGGAGGTTGAGTTTCATGGAAGGTGTTGTGGACATGTTGTCAGCAGTGACATTTCTCCATTTGCCTGTGAAACGCTCAATGAGTCCACATGACCAGTCTCAGACGGTTTTTCCCTGGCTTTTGATTGTCATCTTTTACAAAATAGGGAATAGTGTTTAGAATTTATTTGGTATTTACATTAAAGACACTACAAATCCTGATGATTTAATGTCGGGCTTGTCAGATTTGCTTGACATTTGCTGATTGGAAGTGCATCAACATCAAGTCAGGTGACAGCTGTCCATTAACAGAAGCGTGATGTCATCCCTTGGAATAAATATTGCACAAATATCTGCTGTGGTATGGTGGCTAAGCTGCCTGTGTGCTATGCAAAAGCATTCATGTGTTGAACAGGAGGTGATGGCCTGCTGGAAATAACTAGCAGATGGCTCTGTTCAGGTTGGGGTAAACTGTCACCTCTGGGTGTGGAGGACATGGAGTGTGAATGCAAATGTTTTAATATCTCAGCTGCTGGAGCTGGGGCCAAATGTGTGCTGGTACCTGTCATGGTGGACATCAGGGGTAAGGGAATCTGTCAAGGTGACATTTGAGACCACCCATACAATGTTATCTGGAGGACCTCAGTAAACTTGACAGAGCAGGATCAGCAGGACTAAAAGGTGGCCACAGTGACAAAGACTTCACAGTGCCAAGGCCATAGGAGTGCAGGAGATGTCCTAATTACTGAGTGACCGCCCACCTCAGCCTCCATGGGAAACACAAGTCAGAGTACTGACATGGAGACACTGTCAATAACTGAAAATCAGACTCAGGAGGAGCAGCGTGGAGTCCATCCTACCCATAACACTAGTTTCTGAATGTCTTACCAGATCACGGTGGTGAAGGGGAGCTGTGTCCTCTGATGAAGATTATGATTTACTGATCAGCCCACCAAATGATCTTTACCTGTGGACACAAGTGCTGAGTAGTGACAGAAAGAAGGAGAATGGGGTACAAGCGGCCAAGGTCAGGGTCTTGCATTGGATTGGTGGGCTCAATCATATGGATAAGGTGAGGACTTAATCAAAAGAGCAATCGGGTGTGTGTGTGTCGAGGGGCACCCACACTGAAAAAATCCAAGGACAAATCAGAGAACAGGCATTTCACAAAACGTCTCAATGGCTGCATCTGCTCATCTGCAGTCAATGGTGGGAACAGAAAAATAAAAGCCCATGCAATTAATACACAAAGGGATTAATTCTCATGTGGGGGCTGACATGCCAGTCACAACTTTCTGTCCAAAACTGAAATGGTCAGTTTAGTATGGGGTTCTCAACTTACAGTCTGCCTCACTTTAACATGAAGGCATGAAGGTTTCAGCGGAGTCAGGACGATGGGGGCTTCAGGCCAACAACAGACAACCAAACCTGGAATTGGGCTCAGGTTTCTGGAACCTGAAGTCTGAGGTTACAGTGACCTCTTGATCTGTCACCGGTTAGTATGGGAAAGGAAGATGAACAACCTGGATGTCCCCACATGCCGGCTCTACACAGCATAAAAGTGTCCCCAGTGTCAGTGTGCTGTGAGGCACCGTAATGTGCTGGAAAGCCTTCTGGCCTTGATGCTCCACATCTGAAGTGACCCAAGAAACAGGATGAAAAAGCACTAAAACATGGCAGGCCCCAGGAGGTGACTTGAGGACGCGCTTGTTTAGTTGATGAACTTCATGAATAGGGAGTCGATCACATCATCCTGCCATATGGGAGAACAACGTCAAGGCATCAAATGAAGGAAAGATAATGGACTCTGACTATTAATGTCTGAAGCAGTTCTAATTAATGTGACACGTGTGATGCAGGAATGAGTCGATTAGAGGGGTTTGCACAGGCGTCCTTTGTGAAGAAAGTCTGTACACAAACAGAAAGAAGGAGAAAGAGCCTTTCATCAAGCTGAGACTTTGATGAGCACGAACAAAGGTAAATTTCTATGGCTGCTTGACGCTTCTGGGTGTCTCGGCCCCCCTTGGCTTCTGCTCTAAATTCCTCTTGGAAGTAAATTTGAACATTTAAATGCCTCACAAGACAACATTAAGCTAATGTAACAGCTTGTGGTCATTTGTTTTATGAAGACTTACCAGAGAAACCAACAAGAGTAATTCAGTGTGTAGCCGTGCTGCGGGGTAAAGGACTGCTTATCTCAGCTGCCCTGAGGGTGTTGCTCTAATTGACATAACTGGAGGATGTGGGGGCTGCTGGGAAGAAGGCGGGCTCTTTAAATGGAGGAAGCTGTTTTTTGTCTAACTATTCGGTTGCTGTTATAACCTGTTGGATCCTGTGGATTGTCTTGGATTACTGTCCCTGGTTGGATATATGGTCTGTCTCGTGCCCATCTGTTTCATGTGAGTGAATGGATTGGTAGGAACTTCATCTAAGGGTGCGCTCTCACTTACCACATCCCGCACAACTTCTGGAAATGGTAGGACAAACTTAATATTCATCTCAGTGAACTGTTCACAGGATCCTCACTCCCCAATCTTCATCTGCTGCTACTACATTTGGACTGTGCTCTGGACTTGTCATTAGTGTTTGTTGTGCTTGTTGTCGTTTATGGGTTTTGTTATATATGAGACCGCTGGCTGGGAATTAAGGGAAGGATTGTTTATTGTTAGCGGTTTTTGTTTTGTTATTATTTGTAACTATAGGGAAGGGGGGGGGGGGGTTAACTTAATTGTAATTTCCATTTCCATTTTATTTAATATACCACTTTATCATTGCTTTAATCTGCTGTGTAACCGTGTATCTGTGAGTGAATGTGTGCAAGTCAGACCAGGGCTGGGTGCATTCCTGGTTTCCCCATCAAAAAAAAAAAAAATCCTTGTCCCTACGATGGTTTGAAATCTTAGCAGCACCGCTACCAGTGTATTCATTGTAATCGAGTACTCTGAGCATTTAACTCTTCCTAACTCCTGTCGTTCGAGCCGGTGTTTGTGGTATTCAGTGCTAAGAGCAGTGTGTGTGTGCCAGTTGTCCTACACAGGCAGTGCAAACTTAGACAGTCCAAGGTGCCCATTTACAGAGGTGTTTCACATGGGGTTAGGCTGAGGTGACCTGTGCTATTTCTGTGTCTCCACAATCATCCCCCTGCTGCGTAGGGTTTCCATGGTCCATGAATTTAATAAATTAAAATAAATAAACAGTTTTTCTTTGATTTTCTTTATCACACATAGTGACAAGCTGTGAATATCCCACCGACTTCTCTATAATTGTGGTGACTTTCTGTGTCTCCTGTGGGAATGTAATGGAGCTACAAACAGAGCTGATTGTTTCTTAGGTCTCTTCTTCATTTATTAAAATTATCTTGCTTAGAAAAAAAACCCCTTGAAATATTGCAAACTTGAATAGTAAATACAATATGAAGCAAAGTCAAGAACTTCTAGCACTGAGGCCTTGCTGGGACGGAGGAGGCCTTTTTGCTCTTTTTAATGGTGAGCTGTGGTGAACTGGTCTGAATGGGAGGACTCAGGTTAAGGGTAATCTGAAAAAATACTGTTTTTGTGAGTTAACTTGACGCAGCACAAGGATTTCAAATGCACTACTGGGGTCAGGCCTCTGGGAGGTCTTCTCTGGTAAGTACCTGGTGGTCAGAAAACTCACATGGCCTAGCAGGCTCAGCTTGAAAAAGCTGTGTGGGATCACCATGATTCCTAACAAATCACAAGATAAAAAGTGAGGATCAGGTGTAATAGCAGTCAGGTGACAGGCAAGAATCAGAAAGATTCAGACTTGCTAGACAGTGGCGATGGTAACTGATTCTGGACACCTGGAGAGTAACCTCTCTGGTGAGGAAGGACACAGAATTTATGTAAAATGCCATCTTTATACAGCAAGACTGACCTCTGCACACAGTGCTGGCTATGGAACTGACTTGTCTATCAAATGGGGACTCTCTGGCACTCTGGAGCTGTGTTGTGAAGAGTGGGGACTGGAGAAGAGTGAAGGGTCTCAAAGGCCTATGACTGTAGGTGCTTTACAGTTTGAACCAAAGCATGAGAGGGTCAACACAATGAGGCTTCAAGAGCAGGGCTTTGACTGCAGTGTGCACCTCAAGACTATACACTGTGTAGTGTCATATGTGAGGTGACTTTTACTAAGTAATGTTCTCTGTGAATAACATGTCCTGTTGGTTGTTTGTTCCATGAGAACCTGTTGTTTATCTGCATTATTAAATGTTTAAACTATAATTATATCATTAAATGTGATGATATGAGGACATGATACACAATATTCAGTCTTTTTGGAGGTAAGGGATTCAGCACTCGACAGCACCATCTCTCGACTCTGAAATCCTACTGAGAGACTTCAACACTCATGTTAGGACTGATGAAGATATCCTGAGGAGCACAACTAGGAGGAATGGCTGACAGTGAATGCTCTAAGAGTAGAGGAGACATTCCAGCTGCTGAGTGACCACACACCTGTATCTCTCTGGAAACACATGAGCCAGAGTACTGGCATGGAGACTCCATCTAATACCAGAAAAACAGATTCAGGAGGAGCAATGCAGATTTTGTCCTGGCCCTGTAACACTGGACCAACTCTTTGCTTCTGCACAGTTATTTGAGAACTCACAAGAGTTTGTCACTTATATGTGCTTTGTGGACAGGAAAGAATTTGATGACCTTGTGCCATATGGTGTCTGTGTTTTGTGAAGGTTTTGCCAGAGGAGTTAACTTTTCAGATGAAGACTGATTTTTACTGATCAGCCCACCAATTGATCCTCACCTGTAGTCATGAGCTTGTAGTAGCGACTGAATGAAGTAGATTGGGAGAACAAGGGGCTGAGATGAGGACTGAACCTGCACTGGACTTCTGGGTGAAATCTTATGAATAAGGGGCAGACTTCAGGAATATGTAAGAAGCTTGGAAAAGAACCACCAGACGGGGTAGATGAGGTGATCTGGGCATGTGGTGAGTGTAGCAAACAGTAAAATAAATTAAAATACATCACTGTGAAAAATCAAACCTCCAGCAATGCCCCCTCATCAATCCAGGCCCAGCAATCGTCACTCAGTCTGTCTACTGATGCTGAAAATAAAGACCTCAGACCTGACAATGTCATAATAGTCTGCCATATTAGAATTCCTGTCAACACCCCACAGTGCCATTTAAACATCTCCAGGGTTTGTGACATTGAAGATAAAGTGACTGAGCCTGCCAGTCTCCTTGGTCGACTTTAATATTTACTCATACGTATGAACATGTTCTCTTCCTCATTGATCTGCTGGTCTTCTCTAAATTGTGAGCAGTCCAGTCCTACGCACTCTCGTGATGACACTTTAAATTTTATTCTCAGCCATGGTGTTAACATTTTGCACCAAATAAGGCTCCAACCTCATTAACAACAACAACATTTATTTCTATTGCTTGTTTTCATACAAATTATGTAGCTCAAGATTAAGAATGAACAAAGAAAAATATAAAAATAAGATTAGGCAATGCTAATTAACAAAGAATAAACTCAGGTCTGATGGCCAGAGACGACAGAAAAACAAAAAAAAAAACTCCAGATGGCTGGAGAAAAAAACAAAATCTGCAGGTTTTAACTGCCAATGAGTGCAGGCTCACTGAAATACTGTAATATATTGTGATACTCGGATTTTTCATCAGTTTTTAAAAGGCTGCTTATTTACACCAGAGGCTAAAGTGCGTTGTAAAGGATCATTGAGAATGAGACAGCACAGTCAGCATGTTGTTAAAAGTATGACATCACTTCCTGTTGAGTGTGGTGGGACTTATTAGAAAGTCATGTGACAGTGGAGCTCAGTGCCCTCAGTGGCTCGAATTTAAACAGATACATAATGGTGAGGGTCATCTGTGGACAAATGGAAAATGAGGACAAGCAGCTGGCCAAACTTCAGAATGTGCAGATGGAAAAAGACATTATAATAGATAGAGATATAATAACACTTATGGGGAGGGGTGGGGGGATTGAGTAGAACATCAACCTTCATTAGAAAATGCTAAATTATTCATGAGGAAACACTTCGAGTCAGACTGCAATGGTCAAGCCACGGCCTTGAGTCTTCCAATGCAATAAGAATGGCTTCCAAGAGCATTTCTTTTTTTGTCAATTCTTAAAAAAACCTTGATGACTCTGATGTTCATTAATTATATTTAAACAAAAAGAACATACAGAAAAAAAACCTGATGTATCAACAGGACGAGGAAGAAGGGAGGGAGGGTGGATCCACATTAACAGTGTGCCAGTTTCACAGAATGTGGGGAGAGAATAAAGGAAACTGAAAGGCTTCTTACAGCACCATCTCCTTCTGGAGCATCTTCTCCTTAGCTCTGGTACCAGGGATCCTTTAGACCTGAGTTAGCTTTGTCGACCATGAGGACAGTTTTTTTTTTTTTCAACTTTTTTTATGGGCTGCTTTTCTTTTGAATTGTTTTTATTTTTATTATTATTCATGATTTTATTTATTTAAGTTCACAAACCTGGGAGTATAGTGGCAGTCTTTTACTTGGAAGAGTAGGGAGGCAACATAGGAAGGTGCCCACAGATAAAACTCTCCATCTGCAAGAATTAGGAATGGAAATTGGGGGGGCAGAGACAGTTGGTGATCCATATGCATTGGGATGGCAATACAACATGGAAAAAAAAAATAATAATAATAAGACCGCACATGCAACCCTTTTAGCTGCTGAGACTCGCCGATGCACTCTTGTTTTGCATTTTTGTCTGGGTTTATTTTTACATTGGGAAATGTCAAACAAAAAAAAAAAAAAGAATATTCTAACCTGCTGAAGGATTAGTATTCTGCATTGTTAGGATGGGGACATAGTGGATTCCCTTTTTATTGATTTATTTTTATGTGTAACCTGTGTAGGTGCCTTTCTCTACATCCAAACTGCACTCGGAGAGCTGCTTTAATGCAGCAGAATGTAATAGCGCTGACCTTCTAACGGCTGTGAAGACCATCCATCCATTGTCTCCCGCTTATCCGAGGTCAGGTCGCGGGGGCAGCAGCTTGAGCAGAGATGCCCAGACTTCCCTCTCCCCGGCCACTTCTTCTAGCTCTTCCGGGAGAATCCCAAGGTGTTCCCAGGCCAGTCGAGAGACTTAGTCGCTCCAGCGTGTCCTGGGTCTTCCCCGGGGCCTCCTCCCGGTTAGACGTGCCCGGAACACCTCACCAGGGAGGCGTCCAGGAGGCATCCTGATCAGATGCCCGAGCCACCTCATCTGACTCCTCTCGATGCGGAGGAGCAGCGGCTCTACTCTGAGCCCCTCCCGGATGACTGAGCTTCTCACTCTATCTTTAAGGGAGAGCCCAGACACCCTGCAGAGGAAACTCATTTCAGCCGCTTGTATTCGCGATCTTGTTCTTTCGGTCACTACCCATAGCTCATGACCATAGGTGAGGGTAGGAACATAGATCGACTGGTAAATTGAGAGCTTTGCCTTGCGGCTCAGCTCCTTTTTCACCACGACAGACCGATGCAGAGCCCGCATTACTGCGGATGCCGCACCGATCCGCCTGTCGATCTCACGCTCCATTCTTCCCTCACTCGTGAACAAGACCCCGAGATACTTGAACTCCTCCACTTGGGGCAGGATCTCGCTACCAACCCTGAGGGGGCACTCCACCCTTTTCCGGCTGAGGTCCATGGTCTCGGATTTGGAGGTGCTGATTCTCATCCCAACCTGCGAACCGATCCAGAGAGAGCTGAAGATCACGGCCTGTTGAAGCAAACAGGACAACATCATCTGCAAAAAGCAGTGACCCAATCCTGAGCCCACCAAACCGGAACCCCTCAACACCCTGGCTGCGCCTAGAAATTCTGTCCATAAAAGTTATGAACAGAATCGGTGACAAAGGGCAGCCCTGGCGGAGTCCAACTCTCACTGGAAATGGGTTTGACTTACTGCCGGCAATGCGGACCAGGCTCTGGCACCGATCGTACAGGGACCGAATAGCTCTTATCAGGGGGTCCGGTACCCCATACTCCCGGAGCACCCCCCACAGGATTCCCCGAGGGACACGGTCGAATGCCTTTTCCAAGTCCACAAAACACATGTAGACTGGTTGGGCAAACTCCCATGCACCCTCCAGGACCCTGCTAAGGGTGTAGAGCTGGTCCACTGTTCCGCGACCAGGACGAAAACCACACTGTTCCTCCTGAATCCGAGGCTCGACTATCCGACGGATCCTCCTCTCCAGAACCCCCGAATAGACTTTTCCAGGGAGGCTGAGGAGTGTGATCCCTCTGTAGTTGGAACACACCCTCCGGTCCTCCTTCTTAAAGAGGGGGACCACCACCCCGGTCTGCCAAACCAGAGGCACTGTCCCTGATGTCCATGCGATGTTGCAGAGGCGTGTCAACCAAGACAGTCCTACAACATCCAGAGCCTTGAGGAACTCGGGCGTATCTCATCCACCCCCGGGGCCCTGCCACCAAGGAGTTTTTTGACCACCTCGGTGACCTCAGTCCCAGAGATGGGGGAGCCCACCTCTGAGTCCCCAGGCTCTGCTTCCTCATTGGAAGGCATGTTATTGGGATTGAGGAGGTCTTCGAAGTACTCCCCCCACCGACCCACAACGTCCCGAGTCGAGGTCAGCAGCTCACAATCCCCACCATATACAGTGTTGACACTGCACTGCTTCCCCTTCCTGAGACGCCGGATGGTGGACCAGAATCTCCTCGAAGCCGTCCGAAAGTCATTCTCCATGGCCTCCCCAAACTCCTCCCACGCCCGAGTTTTTGCCTCAGCAACCACCAAAGCCGCATTCCGCTTGGCCTGCCGGTACCTATCAGCTGCCTCCAGGGTCCCACAGGACAAAAGGGTCCTGTAGGACTCCTTCTTCAGCTTGACGGCATCCTTCACCGCCGGTGTCCACCAACGGGTTCGGGGATTGCCGCCACGACAGGCACCGACCACCTTACGGCCACAGCTCCGGTCAGCTGCCTCAACAATAGAGGCACAGAACATGGCCCATTCGGACTCAATGTCCCCCACCTCCCTCGGGACATGGTCGAAGCTCTGCCGGAGGTGGGAGTTGAAGTTGCTTCTGACAGGGGACTCTGCCAGACGTTCCCAGCAGACCCTCACAACACGTTTGGGCCTACCACGCCTGACCGGCATCCTCCCCCACCATCAAAGCCAGCTCACCACCTGGTGGTGATCAGTTGACAGCTCCGCCCCTCTCTTCACCCGAGTGTCCAAGACATGTGGCCGCAAGTCCGACGACACGACCACAAAGTCGATCATTGAACTGAGGCCTAGGGTGTCCTGGTGCCAAGTGCACATATGAACACCCCTATGCTTGAACATGGTGTTCGTTATGGACAATCCGTGACGAGCACAGAAGTCCAATAACAAAACACCACTCGGGTTCAGATCGGGGGGGCCATTCCTCCCAATCACGCCCTTCCAGGTCTCACTGTCATTGCCCACGTGAGCATTGAAGTCTCCTAGCAGTACGAGGGAGTCCCCAGAAGGTATGCCCTCTAGCACCCCCTCCAGGGACTCCAAAAAGGTTGGGTACTCCGAACTGCTGTTCGGTGCATACGCACAAACAACAGTTAGGACCCGTCCCCCCATCCGAAGGCGAAGGGAGGCTACCTTCTCGTCCACCGGGGTAAACCCCAATGTACAGGCTCCAAGTCGGGGGGCAATAAGTATACCCACACCCGCTCGGCGCCTCTCACCGGGGGCAACTCCAGAGTGGTAGAGAGTCCAGCCCCTCTCAAGGAGATTGGTTCCAGAGTCCAAGCTGTGAGTCGAGGTGAGTCCGACTATATCTAGCCAGAACCTCTCAACTTCGCGCACTAGCTCAGGCTCCTTCCCCTTCAGAGAGGTGACATTCCACATCCCAAGAGCCACCTTCTGTAGCCGAGGATCGGACCGCCAAGGTCCCCGCCTTCGGCCACCACCCAACTCACACTGCACCCGACCTCCTTGGCCCATCCCATAGGTGGTGAGCCCATGGGAAGGGGGACCCACGTTGCCTCTTCGGGCTCTGCCCGGCCGAGCCCCATGGGTGCAGGCCCGGCCACCAGGCGCTTGCCATCGAGCCCCACCTCCAGGCCTGGCTCCAGAGTGGGGCCCCGGTGACCCGCGTCCGGGCAAGGGAAAACGCCGTCCAAAATTGTTTTCCATCATAGGAGGTTTGTTTAACCACTCTTTGTCTCATCCCTCACCTAGGACCAGTTTGCCTTGGGTGGCCCTACCAGGGGCATAAAGCCCTGGACAACAGAGCTCCTAGGATCATTGGGACACGCAACCCCTCCACCACGATAAGGTGGCGGTTAAAGGAGGGGTCATTGGGACAATGGACAATTTTCGTATATCCTTTTACACATCACATTATTGACAGAACTGGCCATTAAAGATCTCTCTTTCAGAGGCAGTAATAGTGCATCCTCTTTAATGCTTAGCCTTTAAATAAACAAAAAGCTCAATAATATGCAACTAGTGGGGGGGAGGTGAGTGGGGCTCTTATTTATTTGACTTTTCAATGCCCACCTCGCTTGTTAATTGACCAGTATGCTCTACCCATCATGCAAATGTCACTTTGGAAAGAGTCTTGTCGGCAAGATTTCAGGGCAAACAAGATGAAAGTAAATACTAAAGCTCCAGTGATATCTGCACCCAACATCCTCTTCTCCCATCCCACCCTTTTTAGTTGAGCACTGATCCCCCCTTTTTTAGTATTCTCAATATCTTTTTTTTTTTTTGCATTTAGTGCGTATTTTCTTTTTTTTTCTTATCATGTGCATGGTTACCTGAATTTAATAACTCATGCATCTGTACTCCAGTTAACGTGCCTTATGTCTCTTAACAAATGATGTGATACATTTGACCACTTTTGTAGAAACCCAAGTATCATGCTGCACTATTTGGTGATGGTACAATGAGTATGTCAGGCAAAGTTTCACATGCTCAACTGTTAAAACAAAGATCTGTTTCCTACAGAATTGTTTGTTATGTACTGTAATAGATTTTATGAGTGAAATGTTTTTTTTGTTTGTATTCTGAAATGTTGTGAACTTATTTTTCTAAACACTATACTCAATAAAACTTTGTATTTATACGTATCGCAAAAAAAACAAATACATAAAACTGAACTCGTCAAAGTCGCATCACTCACCAGACGTTACTGCAGGAGCTGAGTGCCGGCGCCAGTCTCCTGATGCACTCGGGGGTCAGAGGTGTGTATGACAGGTCAAGTTCCTGAAGCTCTTCACAGCAGCTGGTGACAGAGGCCAGCACAGCACAGTCCAGAGGAGATAAAGTCATCCATCTAAAGTCCATCTTTAAATTCACTCCAATGGCGTCTCTAATTAATTCCTTATTCTGAGTCTCACAGAGCCAGTGACAAACTCGCACAGCTTCACTTTTATCTCCCCCTCGTAGCGCATGTTTAGCTTTCTGCCTCACCCACTCCTGTATCCGCTGTATGGTCTTCCCCACAAACTCCCCCAGGATTCCCTCCAGTGTTTTAAGCACAGGACACCAAGCCAGTCCTGCCAGGAATCGAGTGACAATCTCAAATCGGCCATCTTTACATGAGTCTCTCTTCTTCAGGAGGTCCTCGACACCCCCTGATGGATCGAGGTAGAAGGAGCAGGCGGCCATAAACTCCTGTAGAGTGAGGTGGTAGAAAGTGTATGTTGTGTGCCCCAGAGTGCTTTGTTTCTGCAGGAACCCCAAGAGAAATGAAGAGGACAGGACTGGCTGAAGACTAAAGATGGACATCTCTTGCTTCTCATTAAACACATGAATCCTGTTTTCCACCCCATAATAAGCCATCTTTCCCAGACTAATCAGAATCCCTCTTTGTTCACTGTTTTTTTCCCTGTGATTCGTCAGGATGTTGTGAAGAAACATCACAAAGGTCTCGGTGACAGTTCTGGGGGCAGCTCCTCGCTCTTCTTCAGGAGTCATGAAGTGGCTCTTCAGTGCAGAGCAGATAAACCAGCAATATGAAGGGTTGAAGCACATGGAGTACAGGATGGTGTTCTTCTCAATGTACTGAAAAGCCCTGGTGCTCACATCAGCGTCACCAAAGAACTTCTTAAAGTACATCTGTCTTTGTTCAGGGAAGAATCCTACAATTTCTACAAGTCCATCAACTCTCCCCATGTCCAGAGACTCCAGGGTTTTTGGTCTGCTTGTTATCAGGAGTGAACAGCCCTTCAGAAATGTCTGACTGACCAAACTGGTGACCAGGATGTGGACAGGCACCTCCTCATCTGGCTTTGGGCAGAGCTGACTGTCTGTGAAGTCCAGTTTGTGTTTGTATTCCTCCAGTCCATCAAGTATAAAGAGCAGAGATTCAGGTTTCTGCAGAATTTCTATTAGTTTGTCATGAGTGAGATGTTTATAGTGCCTTACAATCAGTGTGGTCAGAGACATCTCTAGCTCATTCTCATTGTCCAGGATGTTGAGCTCCCTGAATTTAAACATGAAGACAAATGCAAACCTCTGGTACAGAGTCCCACTGGCCCATTCAGACATGATCTTCTGGACCATGGTGGTCTTCCCTATTCCCGCCACTCCACTGACCACTATGGTTTTAGGAGGTGTTTTACTTTTAGGTCTTCTCTTAAACAGCTGCTCAGTCCAGATTCGCTCACAATTCTTTGTTGCTCCCTCTTCCTCAAGTCTTTCCTGAGTCTTCCCAGCCTTCACCAGTTCATCTTTAATGTCCTGTTTGATGACCATTAGCTCTGTGTATTGAGTCTCAAGGCCCACCACGCTAGCGACTGGATCTCCAGATGCAGGCTGATCATCCAGAGGTCCCATGGATTCAGACACAGCGGCTCTGTGTGTCTCACTGAGGTCTGAAAGTCAAAATGAGAACAAGTAAGGTGAACCAATGAGTGCAGGAGTGGAGGGGCAACTGACCAGAAATACAAGGACCACCTACCTTTAATATGAGGCTCAAGGAAAGGCATCTTGGTGCTGGCCTGGATCTCCATCAAGAGGTCTGGTCCTGGGGAGAGAGGAATAAATTTAAAGGAGATTAACACAAGTATCAGCAGTTTCCAAAGGTGTTTCACATCCTTAAAGAACAAAATCTTTTGGATTCTGTCTGCACATTCCAAGCCATATCCATTGCCTTTGTGGAGTTTGTGCGTCTTCCCGGTGTTTTTGTTGGTTTTTCTCTGGGTGCTCCAGGTTTTTTATCACATCCTAATGATGTACAAATTAAATTAACTACCGACACAAAACTGATTCCATGTGGCTGGAGCTTGAAGTGGATTGCCACTCTGTCCATACTGCGTTTGAGGACAGCTGAGAAGCTGGACCTCTTGGACAGTTTGTATAGTGTTACACACAAAAATGAGAAATTCTGCCTGGAACTGAGGACTCCGATGACATCACTTCTGGTTCTGTGGCAGATGGCGTTACTTCCCCTGACCAACCTTAAAAACCCCCATAATCCTCCTGTTTGTCAGCTCTGCATTGGACTCTTGTCTTTAAAGACCTTCAATTCCTACTTGGCTATTTTTTCATCCAAATTTCAAGTGTATGGGGAGGCTGCCCGAAATCTTTTTGTGGTCTCAAGGTGTTTCATTTTATAATAGCTAGAAAGGCAGACATCTGTCATTCTTTGGAGCTTAGCAGAACAGACAACACAGTTTGAGAAGGTCAGTACATTCAATGTTAGATTAATCAGTAAAACACAATGAGGATCAAGAAATTCAAAATGAAAGATTCAAAATACAGTAAATCAAATTGAGATTCTGAGACAAATATATTTGTTTGTGTTAACTTCTCTTATAAATTCCTTCATTTAATTTGTAAACCATCAGAATGTCCAACATTACCTAGCATGTTCATCATGTACAGTAAATAGCAATGTAAGGTCCATAAAAAAGTTAGGAACGAGATGGCTTCATTGAAATAGCAATAAGACAAGAGGAATCATTCAGAAAAATGAATAATGTGTTAAGTCCATAAACAAACACTAGAAACAAATTGTTACTGCGGTCCTGACACTCCAGGGTCAGCTCCCACCCTAAGACTGAAGCTGTCAGCATAGTCTGACTCTCTGCAATCCTCAACTGGAATAACTGGGAGTGTGTAATGAATAAATGAAATGAATGGTGTGAACTCAGGGAAGACATTGGAGGATTTAGCTGTCTTTTTGGATGTCATCGAGATGTGTCTTGTAGGCCTGACTGTTGTGATGCCCCTCTGCTGACCATTGTGGAAAGTGCACAATGCTGCTGCCAGACTCATCACCCGCTCTGAGATGAGGGACCACATTTTCCTGTGCTCAAGTCTCTTCATTGGCTGCCTTTTTCTTTAAGAACTGAGTCAAGAACAATTTTTTTGTTGATTTTTTTAAATGTCTTCACAGCCCCTCTTGTTTCTCCCGAGGATCTCATTATCAGGTTCTACTGATTGGTGAGAAGCAGCCTGCTGGTTAGAATTGACAGAGGCCTTCAGCCGTTACATCTCCAAGCTCTAAGACTCTACCTGACACAGTGAGATCTGTGGATTATTTTAGCACTTTTAACAAAGTTGCTTTTAATAGTAGAATCACTGAAGCCTATGAAAAAACTCGTAATCCCAGCCCACTTTAAATTCCTTCGCACCTCTCCATTAGCGTCTTTTGTTTTGTAAATGTGTTGATCAGCACAAGCAGTGTAAGAGCCAGTTGCTAGTTATTTAAGGTATATTAATTGTTTTCCTATATATTACTGCATAGTCTATGGGAGGTTCTTACAGCCCCCATAAGCTGAATTTAATTGGTATATTTTAACTATTTCTAGCCTCTCTGATTACACATTATACTCAGTTAGTGACCTTGCCAGGTGTAAGGCATAGAGGGCACACGGATTCAAATCATGCCTTGCGTGCCTTGTGTGCCTTTCATGCATTAAGTGCCAAGAATGTACAGCACCATACGTTTAAAGTGTACAGAAGGAGTAAAACACCTTTAGCTATAAAAACTAAAATTTGACAAGAAAAGCTAAGTTTAAAGAAGATACATTTTTTCAAATTTTTTGCCTTTTATTCTATGTGTGTAACAACATTTTTTCTTTATTCTTGTGTGGATTCATTGCTTTAAGTCTTCACTATTTTAAAATGAACTTTTGGACTGAGAGATTTCTTTCGGCACATGTTTTACCCGTGCTTGAACTCGCCTTACACTCCTACCGCTACAAGCGGCAACAGCCTGCTATCCCATTACCCCCACCAACGGAGCTGAGTCCGTCTCAAAATTCTCAGAGCTCAGGTCTCTTTATCTGGCAGTGAGGTGCCTAGAGTTGTATCGGGTAAATAATATCTCGTTGTTTGGAATACATACATTTCATGAGTGTTCCATGTCTACAACGATCTATGTAAGTATAGGATGACAGGAACTACTGAACACATAGCTAAAATAGAAACTTTCAGTCCAAATATCAAATGCACACGTGCGCTTTTATTCAAGAACTAACAAAATACCAGCGCTTCGCAGCGGAGAAGTAGTGTGTTAAAGAGGTTATGTAACCATATACTGTATATACATAAACATATATACATATATATACATATCTACATATACACATATCTACATATACATATATATATATATATATATATATATATATATATATATACATATACACATCCACATATACATATATATATACATATACAAATTTACATATATATATATATATATATACATATAAATATAGACATACATATATACATACATACACATATATATATATATATATATACATATATATATATATATATATATATATATATATATACTGTATATATACATATCTACTTATTGGCTCCTGTATTTAGGATATAGCGTGTTGGATAATGGACGGATGGACATTTGTATGCATAGCCCCATTTGCCCGTTTTCGTTTTTTTTCTTTCTTCAGTAATATTTCAGTAAACCCGGAGCTTGTCAGTTCAAATCCTGGTACTGACACCACTGTGTGACCCTGAGGAAGTCACTTCACCTGCCTGTGCTGCAAAAAACAAAAGTAATGTAACAAATTGTACCTCAGATGTTGCAAGTTGCTGGAATAAAGGCATAAGTCAAATAGATAAATATGTATTATACACATAGGAACTATTCATTTATTTTCAGTTAAGTCATCTGCATCAAACCTTTATAAATGAGGGTTTCTCCTTTTTAGATAGTGCAAACTGTTTCTTCTTCATTGACGTTTTGTCTTGGAGAGCTTTTTTCATTTCATTGAAAATTAAAGCAGCAGCTGCCAAAATATGTAGCTTTCTTATTAATTTTTCAACATTGTGTAAAATAACTTTATAAAGTAACATAAAAGGTTTAAATACTGGTTATCCTTTTACACTAAAATATTACTAAAGAGATAGAAAAAAAGTAAAATGCATATGTTATTTTTCTTTAAGGAGATTAAATATTACTGAAGAAAGAAAAAAAAAAACTAAAAATACTGTGTAAGCATACATATTAACACATGTGCAATTAAACGTGTGCATTTACGGGGTCATTTCTCAGGCTTAAAAGCTCGCCTTTTATTAAAAAGGTAAATGCAAAGTGTTTTCATTCTGAAGGGCACAAACCACGTTAGATTTCAGACGTTAAACGCGCAAAAATGTCGGTACACCAGATAAATAAGAGCAACATATTATCAGTTGTATTGTATGCTTACAATACATATAGAAATGTGTTAATCGTTAACTAATATTATGGGATGGTGTTTTTCGACTCACACCTTGATTTAAACGATTACATTTCTTGGTGGGTTTGCGTAGCTTATTGTCAATATCTTTACACGTCTTTTTAAGACTTAATTTAAAAAGGTTTTCTTTTCTTCTTAATTAAAATTTAAAAGCAATACTTCACCGCTGCGAAGCCCCTCTAGCGCTGACGTCCGAGGTTCGATTACCGTAAGCGAGTGCACTGAGTGTGTAAGCTTGATGAGCCAAGAATAAGGGGGAAAGACGTGTCGCGTACTCTTTGCATTATTTGACAGTAAACGATTTTCAACCATTCTATGATCTGCTTCTCACAACTGAAGGCACCGTGGCTGATGTTACCTCACTTGGTGGCCAACCATAAGCGTTACCTGGTAGGTAACCAGCCACTCACTTCACTCCCTTACGGGAATCGAACCTCGGACGTCAGCGCTACAGGCGAAGCCCCTAAAATTGCGCCACGGCGTGTGGTTCGTTTATTTGACAACATGTAGATCGGGGTAATTACATTCACGGCATTCGTAGTCTGATTCACAATTTGATTGTATGGATGGTTACCTACCAGGTAACACTTATAGTTGGCCAGCAAGTCAGCTCGAAGTGATCACTCCAGTGAAGGCAGCTTCACAAAAAAAACAGATCCTTAACAAACTGTTATTGGTATATTTTCCCTCAATTTAAAAAGTTTTCTTTTCTTCTTAATAAAAATTTATAAGCGGTACTTCGCCGGTGCGAAGCGCGTGGATTTGACCGACTGACACATACAGACATATTCATGAGTGCAGGTACTTCGGAAAGAAAGCACCGTGTAAACCTAAAGTTTAAATTAAGTTCATAGACCTACAAAAGGTTGCCATTGATTTGAGGTAAGATTGCTTTTGTCCTGTACAACTATACGTTGCATTCTCAAGAGTGTGCTTGCACAGCTTCGGATATTGATATATATATATATATATATGTATGTATGTCTATATATATATATGTAAGCTTATAAGTACTGCCTTACTTCTCTTTAAGAAAGGAAGATAGATAGATAGATAGATAGATAGATAGATAGATAGATAGATAGATAGATAGATAGATAGATAGATAGATAGATAGATAGATAGATAGATAGATAGATAGATAGATAGATAGATAGATAGATAGATACTGTAATGATACTTGATTTAAACGACAGATCATAGAATGGTTGAAAATAGTTTACTGTCAAATAATGCAAAGAGTACGCGACACGTCTTTCCCCCTTATTCTTGGCTCATCAGTCGTACACACTCACTGCACTCGCTTACGGTAATTGAACCTCGGACGTCAGCGCTAGAGGGGCTTCGCAGCGGTGAAGTATTGCTTTTAAATTTTAATTAAGAAGAAAAGAAAACCTTTTTAAATTAAGTCTTAAAAAGAGGTGTAAAGATATTGACAATAAGCTACGCAAACCCACCAAGAAATGCAATCATTTAAATCAAGGCGTGAGTCGAAAAACACCATCCCATAATATTAGTTAACGATTAACACATTTCTATATGTATTGTAAGCATACAATACAACTGATAATATGTTTGCGCTTATCTGGTGTACCGACATTTTTGCGCATTTAACGTCTGAAATCTAACGTGGTTTGTGCCCTTCACAATGAAAACAGCTTGCATTTACCTTTTTAATAAAAGGCGAGCTTTTAAGCCTGAGAAATCACCCCGTAAATGCACACGTTTAATTGCACATGTGTTAATATATATGCTTACACAGTATTAAAGATACTCAAAAATTAACGTCATTTACCTTCGTTGTCGCGTTTGACTCGTGCTGTAAATCTCTTCCTTGTTTTTAGTTCACGTGATTACGTAGGAGGCGTGATGATGTGATACGTGACTCCGCCTCCTCCATTAGAGTATATGGACAAAAAATAGGTTCCAGTTATGACCATTACGCATAGAATTTCGAAATGAAACCTGACTAACTTTTGTAAGTAAGTTGTAAGGAATGAGCCTGCCAAATTTCAGCCTTCCACCTACACGGGAAGTTGGAGAATTAGTGATGAGTGAATGAGTCAGTGAGTCAGTCAGTCAGTGAGTCAGTGAGGGCTTTGCCTTTTATTAATTAGTATAGATAGATATAACCAAAGAAAAAAAAAATTTTGCATGTACGCCCTGCGGTGGACTGGCACCCTGCCCGGGGTTTGTTTCCTGCCTTGCGCCCTGTGTTGGCTGGGATTGGCTCCAGAAGACCACCGTGACCCTGTAGTTTGGATATAGCGGGTTGGATAATGGATGGATGGATGGATTTTCATGTTGCTGTCAATGAGTTGACAACCCAAACTCAAATGTCAACGAAGCAGGTCACGATTCCAAGATTGGAGCTGATAGCTGCCGTTGTGGCCGTCAAAATGGACAAAATGCTAAAAGGTGAGCTTCAAATGCCCTTACAAGAATTTACAGTTTGGACTGATAGCACCTCAGTGCTAAAATACAATTCAAATGAAAACACTTGATGCAAGACCTTTGTTGCCAACAGAAACCTTCACAATGGAGGTATGTCACATCTGCCCTTAATCCGGTTAATCAAGCATCCAGAGGGCTAAGCATAGAAAATTTTCTCAAAAACACCACATGGTCACAAGGCCCAAGTTTTTTATTAAAGCCAGAACATGAGTGGCTGAAGCACTTAAAAAAATAAAAGAAAGACATTTCAGCTTGAAGTCAGGTAATCCAGAAGAACAAAAAACATGCATAGCACATGAAAAGGTACAAACTGACTTTAAAACCAGGCCTGTTTTCTCCAGAAGACTTGGCTAAAGCTGAATCAGAACTTACCCACCTTAGTCAAATCAAAGAACTTCCAGAAGAATTAAAGGCTTTAAAGAAAAGTGCTTTGTGTAAAAAAAGAACAGTCAAATCTAAAAACTTGACCCAATCATACAAGATGGAATACTGAAAGTTGGAGGAAAACTCAACAAAACTGCAATGTCAGAAGAAGATAAACATCCTGCAATTCTTCACAAGCATTCAAATATTGCTTCTCTTATATTGCAGCACATTCATAAAGAAACCGGACATTGTGGGCACAATTATGTGCTTGCACAGTTTTCCAGAAATACTGGATACCACAGCATGCAGAAGATAGAATGCGAAAACAGGTGAGTGAAAAATGGCAGATTTGGCAGAAGATCGTCTAGTACCTGACCAACCACTGTTCACTAATGTTGATGTTGATTATTTTGGTTCCTTTCAAGTCAAAGGAGGACGAAGTCTGGTCTAGAAGTACGGAGTGTTCTTCACTTGTCTAACAACCAGAGCTGCGCACATAGAGACTGCACACAGCTTAGACACTGACTCTTGTATCCAAGCCATACGCCGATTTATGTGCAGAAGAGGACAAGTTAAAATCATGCGCTCAGATAATGGAACAAAGTTTATTGGAGCAGAAAGAGCTCTAAGTGAAGCTGTTAAAAATTTTGACCAAGAAAAAATCAGCAACACTATGATGAAGTAAGAAATCAAATGGACTTTCAATCCATCATCAGCCTCTCATCAAGGTGGAGTGTGGGAGAGACGAATCAGAAGCATAAGAAAGATTCTAAATTCAACACTAAACCAACAGACACTCGATAATGAAAGTCTCCAAACAATGATATGTGAAGTTGAATCAGTCATCGATAACAGACTTCTCACAAAGACATCAGATGACCCAAATGATTTGAAGGCACTCACACACACAATCACTTGCTGTTACTGAAGACGAAACCTGACATGCCACCTGGACTCTTTTCTAAAAATGACCAGTACACTCGAAGATGCTGGAAGTAAGTTCAGTACATGGCTGGTTTGTTTTGTAAAAGAACGTCTAAAGAGTATCTGCCAACACTTCAAAAATGTCAAAAATGGCTTACAGCAAGAAGAAATTTTAAACCAGGGGACGTTGTTTTAATTGTAGATGATGCTGCACCCCACAATTCCTGGGTAATTAAAGGGTTGAGTCATCAAGACAATGGCATATGGCAAAGGGGCAGTCAGAAGAGTTTGTGTGCGGACCAAAACCAGCACACTGGACAGACCTATGAATAAACTGGGCCTGCTGCAAGAAACAGCCAATGTTTAAAATAAGAAATCCTTAAATGTTTGTTTGCTGTAAAATTATTACTGTAGTTATTTAGAGTATAGGAATAATTTATGGCTCTATTGTAGTAAAATATATAAATTTTCTCTGCTCCTGCATAAATAATTCAGGGCCAGAAATGTAAGAGTCAATCTTAGAAAGTTAATGTTTGATATTAAATTCATGTGGTGTTTGCTTAATTTTTATAGATTCGTTTCTTATAGCTACCTAGAATATAGCAGAGCCTTTTATACCCTGTAAGTTAACATGAAACAGAACTTTCTTTGCTGTATCTGTAGAGCAGAGTGTTAATTAAGTCAGTTAGGAAACTGTCTTACTGCTACCATGCTTACTGCATAACTGTTAGATATGCTTTCAAATAGGAGATGGCATATTGTTTTCTGACCGTGTGTAACATGTGTAATCAAACAAGGACAAGCATAAAGGTTTGGGGTTTTTAGCCCCTTATACTGTAACAAAAAAAAGGTCTGCAATTTTTAAGCAAACATCATCAGACACATAAGGATGGGTAGACTGACAACTTATAGGGTCGGACCGGAAATTAAACAGTGGGATGCTGGGAAAACCGTGGTGATGGATGGGAGGCTCATGTCATCAAATGGGGACCAGAGGGCAGAAAGGGACCCGGAAGTGCTGCAGCTCTTTTAGTCATCCGGGCGATATTATGGCGGCGTTGCTTCGTTCTTTCTGAGGAAATAAGAAGAGAGAGGTTAGTATGCCGCCGTTGTCCCCTGGCACGACTTGCTGCAGTGCACGTTGGGTCCTTAAACTGCACCCCCATGCGCTCATGCATGACATGACCCCCCGCCCTCTTCAGTCCAGACCCATTGGGTCGGGCAGCCTGAACCGAGAGGAAGTGAACCCGTGAGAGCATGTCAGCATTGGCTTGGAGGGTACCTCGGCGATAAGTGATGGTGAACTTGTACGGCTGCAAGTCCAAAAACCACCTAGTGACCCGAGGGTTCGAGTCCCTGTGAAGGGCCATCCACTGGAAGGCAGCATGGTCTGTCACCAGGGTGAACTCCCGGCCCAGCAGGTAGTACCGCAGGTGAGTTACCGCCAACTTGATGGCCAAGGCCTCCCATTCCACCGCTGCATACCTTGTCTCCCGGTCCAACAGCTTCCGAGTCAGGTAAATTATGGGGTGCTGGACACAGGTCTAGGAGCTGTGCTGAGCCAAAGCATCGGTCTGGAGGGGAAAAGGAAGATAAAAAATAGGAGTTCTCAAAACAGGTGCTGTTGTGAGGGCCATTTTTAAGTCACTGAATGCCCAGTCCGTCAAATCGTTCCATACCACATGCAAAGGGGCCCTTTTCTTTGTCAAATCTGTCAAGGGGGCGGCCCTCTCAAAAATCCAAGGTACAAACCGGTGGTAGTAACTCGCGAGTCCTAAGAAGGCTTGCACTTGTTTCTTGACCGTCGGACGGAGCCATTCCAGGATGTTTTTTATCATGGAACACTGTGGTTTCACCAATCCTCCTCCTACCAGGTAGCCCAAATATTTGGCTTCGTTCATCCTGAAGTAACACTTCGTAGGTGGCACAGTGGTAGTGCTGCTGCTTTGCAACAAGGAGATTGTGGTTTCACCTCCTGGGTCCTCCCTGTGTGGAGAGCACTTTGAGTTGTGAGAAAAGTGCTATATAAATGTAAAGAATTATTAATATTATTAGGAGTATAGCGTAAACCTGCACTACATGTTCCTCCCAGTTGCTGGAAAAGATGACCACATCATCGAGGTAGTTGGCACAATAGGACTGGTGGGGCCGTAGCACTCTGTCTACCAGATGCTGGAAATTTGCCTAGTGCCCCGTGCAGCCCAAATGAAAGGACCTTATACTGCCAGTGTCCACTAAGGGTGCTAAATGCTGTTTTTTCTCTTGCGGATCCCATTAAGGGAATTTGCCAGTATTCCTTCATCATGTCAAGAGTCGTTAAGTAACGGGCCATCCCCAGCCTCTCGAGGAGCTTGTCCACATGGGATAGGCATCAAATTTGGACACCTGATTAAGACGTCTAAAGTCATTACAGAATCTTCATGACCCGTCTGGTTTAAATACGAGGACAATAGGACTGGACCAGGGGCTATGGCTTTCCTCGATGATGTCCATGTCCAACATCCATTGAACCTCTAGCTCCACCTCAGCACGTTTTGCCTCCGGGAGACGATAGGGCCATTCCCTGACGACCACCCTCGGGTCCATAACGATGTCGTGCTGAATCAGCGAGATCTGGCCTGGTGCTTCACTGACCAACTCCGGGAAAGACAGAATTGCACTTTCGAGCTCCTGTCGCTGGTGGGAAGTCAAATTGTGGCCGAGGTTAAGTTTAGCTTTTTCTGAGAAAAGGGAGAGGGTGGGACCGGAAAGAGGGCCTTCTTCCCTGTCCTTCCACGGCTTCAATAAGTTAATGTAATATACCCTGTCACTCAGTCGATGGTTTGGCTGGCTCACCAAATAGTCAATGAGCCCTTTTCTCTCTTTAACCTCGCATATGCCTTGCCAATGGGCCAGCAATTTTGAGTGAGAAGTGGGCACAAGCACCATTACACAATCTCCTGGCTGAAATTCGTGCAGGGAGGAGTTTCTGTTATAATTCCGGGCATGTGCTGCTTGAGCCCTGGACATGTGTTCTTTGAGCAGGGGCTGAATTTTTTCTAATCTATCGCGTAACTGCGCGATATACTCTAAGATGTTAGTGGAGGGAAGTGCCTCCCCTTCCCAACCTTCTTTTAGCACATCCAAAATACCCAGGGGTTGGCGCCCATACAGAAGCTCAAAAGGGGAAAACCCAGTGGAGGCTTGTGGCACCTCCAGGTAAGCGAAAAGCACTAGGGGTAAAAGTTATATCCCAGTTCCAACGATCCGCGCTGACTTACTTGTGGAGCATCTGTTTGAGGGTCTGGTTAAACCTTTCCACCAGTCCATCCATCTGGGGATGATAGACGGACATTTTGAGATGCTTAATATGGAGTAACTTGGCAACCTCCCTGAACGTATCTGATGTAAAGGGTGTACCTTGGTCTGTAAGGACTTCTTTAGGTATGCCCACTCAGGAAAAAAGCCCTAGTAATTCCCGTGTTATATTCTTTGTATTAGCAGCTCGCAGGGGAACCGCTTCTGGATATCGAGTTGCATAATCAACCATAAACAATATGCATTTATGGCCTCACACCAAAGGTTCTAGGGGTCCTACCAGATCGACACCAATCTTCGCAAAGGGCACATCTATAATGGGAACCGGGACTAGAGGAGCGCGGTCCTTCCTGGGTATCTGATGTAGCTAACAGACTGGGCAAGACTGACAAAAACGTCGGACCTCCTCATTGATCTCGGGCCAATAGAACTTGAGTTTTATTTTCCCCCCATGTTTTCTCGGCCCCAAGATGGGCGCCTAAGAGGTGGGCATGAGCTAGTTCGCATACCTCCCGCCGCAGAACTAACAACAGCTTCCGCACCTCACCTTCGTGTTCCGCAACTCTATATAACAGTTCATTTTCCAAAACAAAGTAGGGTCCCGGTGGTGTGGAGTCTACTGGCAATCTGTCGTCTATGGATACGATGGCATTCCAGGCAAACTTCAGGGAATCATCATTCCACTGTTCTCTTTTAAATGACGCCGGTATAGACCGAAATTGATAATCTATGCCGGTGAGCGGGTCCTATGTCTGTTCCGGGGTAACGCCCATCTGACCCGGAACCCCACCCAGTAGTACTTCCGGGTTGAGGTCCATCGCCGATAGCTCCCCCTGGCCATCCACATCATCATTAGTTGCTGAGGAGCACGGCGTGGGAGTAGCTGGGAGGGCCCCTTGACCATCCACAATCAGACCCAGCTTAGGTGTAGGAGTGGTAGCAGTCCTACCGCATTTACTTTCCGACCAGTCTTGTCCCAATATAACCGAAAAGGGAGTCTCGGGCAACACAGCGACGAGCAGTTGTTTTGAACTCCCATCCCAGGTTATGAAACACTTTGCAGACCTGTAAGACCTGGTCTCTCCATGCACACAAGTTACGCTCATTCTTTGAGCATCCACTGTCGCGGTAGAACATAACGGCGAGCAAAAATGGTAATGTTACTCCCAGAGTCAAACAATGCCACAACCAAGTGCCCATTTAACAACACCACTCCCATATTGGTGACCGCCAGAGGGTTCAACAGAGCACAGTACCTCTCTCCCTTCGCCCAGCTGCAGTCCATCAGCTCGATGTTCAGGGGACAGGTGGGAAGCATATGCCCCACCTCGCCACACTTGAAACAGCGCAGCAGGGCAGGCACCCTGTCTCGTGTTTAGCCGGAGCCTCCGCAACGCGACGGGTGGGCTCAGGGGTGGCGAGTTGGGTCATCGCCAGTTGGCACTCTAGGACCTCCAGAAGACCGTTCATATCCTTAAACGGATGTCTCGGGACCTGCTGTGCGAAGTAGTCCAGCATAGAGTAGACTATCCCCTCGCAGGCTACCTGTTCGACCACCTGGTGAGCCTGGTTGATATCTGGCCGTAGCCAGCGCCTGAGCTTGCCCAAGAACTCGAACGCCTGGGCTCTAGCCGGGTGGTCGGGGTCAAATTTCCACTGCCACCATACCTTGCCTGCTAACCAGAGGTTACGCTGTAGCGCTTGAATATTTCGGCCTTCAGGAGGTCATATTGGGTGGCTTCCTCCTCGGGGAGATCGTGATAGGTCCGCTGCGCAGGGCCCTTCAGATACGGTGCCAAGATGGACGTCCACTCCGTCCATGACCACTGGTTCCATGTCACTGTCCTCTTGAAGATGGACATATATGACTCCGAGAGATGGACATATATGATTCGATGTCGTCCGCTTCTGAGAGAGGGACAATAGGAGGTGGTGGAGGCCATGTGGGCTCCGGTTTTACCTCTTCCGCCACCGCCAGCCATCTCTTGGTTTTGGCAAGCTCCGTCTTCGTGACTGCCTGGCCCATCTTGACAGCCTGGACCTCATTCGCCAAAGTTGTAAGGACTGTGTTGTGGTCCTACCCTTCCGAAATTTCTTCGGGCTGTATCCTGCCGACTACGCCACTGTTATAAAACAAGGACAAGCATAAAGGTTTGTGGCTTTTAGCCCCGTATACTGTAACAAAAAAAAGGTCAGCAATTTTTAAGCAAACATCATCAGACACATAAGGATGGGTAGACGGACAACTTATGGGGTCGGACCGGAAATTAAACAGTGGGATGCTGGGAAAACCATGGTGATTGATGGGAGGCTGACATCATCAAATGGGGACCAGAGGGCAGAAAGGGACCCGGAAGTGCTGCAACTCTTTTATTCGTCCGGGTGATATTATGGCGGCGGTGCTTCGTTCTTTCTGAGGAAATAAGAAGAGAGAGGTTAGTATGCCGCCGTTGTCCCCTGGCACAACTTGTCGCGGTGTGCATCGGGTCCTTAAGCTGCTCCCCATGAGCTTGTGCGTAACACGTGTTTAACTTGCTTAACATGCTTCAAGTACGACTGTATGACCAAACTTAAAGAAATGAAACAAGAAATAAGCCTTAAACTGAATTTTTCTTTCCTTCAATATCAATTTTTTTTTCTATTTTTATCTTTGGAATTATTTGGAACACATGTCACACTGTAGCTAGAATCATCCTATGAAGTGAACTAAAGGATGCAGAACTTATTTTGGATAATTTTGGATAAACACACCTACACCCGGTAGCACTCGAAGTACGCCATGATGCCGTCTGTGTGGTGATGCCAACGAGACCACAAGCCACATGTCACAACAAGGTCGATATGTACCTGCACTGGGCACTATGGCCACAGCTGGGTGTTCTGATGGCAGGCGTGTGATGCGATCATACACATGCGGCAGGAGACTATGTTGTCATGTGGGGTAAGACCATTCCCACAAACCATACCATCACTGCCAACAGGCTGGATATTGTGTTCCATAACAAGAAGTGCAAGTCATGCATCTTCGTCAATGTGATGATCCCAGATGATATCAAAGTCCTGAACAAGGATGCAGAGAAGATCCTCAAGTATAAAGACTAAGTCAGACACATGTGGAACGCAAGAACAAGAATAGCACAGGTAGTCGTAGGCACACTGGGAACCATCAAGATTGGGATCCAAGACCAGGTGGACAAACTCTTGTATAGAGAACGCGTGAAAGAGATCCAGAAGATTGCACTCCTCAGCATGGCCGCATTCTTAGATGAGTCCTCAGCTGAATAACAAGCAGAGTTCAAAGTCTAAGAGGTCTGATTGACCTTTGGTGACCAGCATACCTTTGTGTTTCTGAGAGGTGGGTGGTGATAATAATAATAATAATAATAATAATAATAATAATAATAATATATTGGAACAGAACTAGACTGACAGACAAAACTGTCCACCATAACAGAGCAGATATAACAGTTTGTAGACACATCAAATAAAATGACAGATTTTTATAACCCAGCTGTACAAAACACACACAACTCACAAATACACACACAAGTAAAATGCAGAAGTACACAGAGCTGACAAACAAAATACACCGCTGGTGGTCATTGTGCTCATTGCTGTCTCCACCACTGGTGTTATTCCACATACACGACACAAAGCCTACATACTTAACTTTTAAAGCTAAACACAGACAGCAAACGACAGGAAGACTACAGCCATTTTAAACACATAGTGAGGACATTCAGAAACAAAAATACAATTCTCTAAAATATCGACACGTTTCACGGCACAGAAGACTGATCCATGTCTTGGCTTAGGCCCGATATAGACAGTAGCAACAGGACTAACCCAACAAATATTCTGAATGATGATAATAATGAGAACGCATGTTATTTTTACAGTGCCTTCCACAAGGTGCTTCACAAATATTCAAAAGGCTAAAACAGGAATAGAAACACAGAATAAGCTCAATAAAACTGAAAAGAAACCAAAATGAGAGCATTAAATGCCAAATAAGTGATAAATACATAAAACAAAAAGTTCTGTGTTAGAAAAAGAAGCAATAAACAGGAATAAAATGCTATGGTCATGAACACAATGAACAACACATTCTGTGGTACTGCATGTATCTCAGGTTGGTGGAGCACATTAAACTCCAATCCCTTTTCTTGTCTCCAATGTCACTTTCTCTTTCACTTGTTCCCTTCTTCCATATTCAGCTTTTCCACCTTTTATTAACTTATCAGACAAACAAGTGACTCTTTACACACAAGCATAGAAAGAGCAAGGCGCTCAATAATCTGTGATTAAAAAAAATTCTGACCTCACTGTCCTGGACACTGAGAAGACAAACTAGCAGCTTGACACAAATGTGTTCAAGAAAACAAGAAAAAGGAAGTCAAATCACAAGAAAAGAAACCGTCCAGTAATCCACAGAGAAGTTAAGAAACACAAAGTGGACACCACCTGACAAGTGTAAAGGATATGAGGACAGTTAGAGGAGTCTGTTTACTAAGACACCCCCTTGAGTCACCTCAGCAGGCTTTGAGGAAGATGTGAAGGTCAGCAGGAAGCAGCCATACACCTCAAAATTGTAGTGAAACCCCCAATCTGTGTGTCTAAAAAGAAATGAGAGGAACTGCTCTGGAAATCAGAGAAACCAATGACTGCAGGCCGTGATGTGGGAACAGGTGGACAGGACAGGCCAGGACAGCAGGTGTTCTGCTCGTACTCAGCATTGTGTTTCTACATTTTCCTCTTATGTGTGTGGGCAGTGAAGAGTCCACTCTGGTTTTAATAACACAAAGTCAATATCTCACCCTGCTCGGTCACCTTGTCCAGAATTCCTCTCAGGTTTGGTGATGGACATCTCACAAATTCTTCAGCCAGCTCCTCCCACAGGCTGACCAGCACTGCTCTGTCCTTCTTCATCATGTCACTGATTAAGGACTTCACAGCTGCTGTCCCCTCGTGCTTCTCTTTTGCTTTGACTCTCTGAAAGACATGTGAGTGAGCAGACGTTCAGTTTAAAGATGGCCGCTGGGGGACCAAAGCACATTCTTTAAAATGAATCATCCCTCATGTTGTTCATATTTACAATATCATTATTTATTTGTTCGATTAGCTTTTTGATTTGCTTCTCCCCTTGACAATAAATACTCAATTGTGATCCAGATCTGTGAGACATTTAAAATATAATTGAATTTTAAACTTTATTGACATTATAAAAATCCTCAGACCTTAGCTTGGAATTTAATAAAGTGAATGAGCTGTCAGATAAATACAAGTTATACATGACGGTGACCTCAAATAAAGCTGATCCTGACATAAATGAAGGAAATGACAATGAGAAAATGTCACCCTGGTGTAACAAGAACCTATGGCATTGAAAATAGTGTAAATGGAGTTTAGCAGACTGCACAGAATGAAGCTCTCCACAAGATGGCGCTCTCATGGATATTTTAGTTCAATATATAAAAGCAGAGTATGTGTAACTCCCAGGCTACACTGAACACAGTAACTCACATGAAATCAAAAATAAAATTCAACTAGAGAACATAACAGATATCATGATTAATGTTTTCTGAACATAAATATTAGTTATGGATCATTGTTTAATTTTTTTCTGGCCTGAATTGCATTTTTACAATTCATTTGTTAGATTTTTTCATGTCATTGCAACACTGTCTTTCTTATTTTTCTTCCTTATACCCTCACCACCATTTTGAGAACATTTTAGAAGGCTACAGTCATGCTGTTTACCTTAAGACCTGGAAAAGCCATTTTTGGCCCATTAGAATTTTTTTTAGTTTATTTTAGTGTGTGTGTTTTAATTTGATTTCTGGTCCTGACAAAGATTTCCATTGTTATCCAATTAATTTTTAAGTGCGTTACACCACCATTTTAGAATCTCTGTGGGCAGATCATGGGCTGCTGGGAGACTTTCCTTGATTGCTAAAGACCACCTTCCAAGACACACTAAATTCACACCATTAAGACTCACTTGTAAATTCCAGTTTAACACCAGTCACCCTTTAACTGAGATCACAGATTTCCCAAATGAACAGTTCTATGATTTCGCTTCTGGAATTCCAGTCTGGAATTCGCTTCTGGAATTCGCTTCTGGAATTCCATCTCTTAGCTCGCTCATCTTCACTCAGCTCTCTGTCTCCATGTTTTGCCTCTGGCTGAATAACAACCATCGAGTAAACAACTCCTGACATTTCTCGTCTGATTCCAATAACAGTTTAGCCCCTTTGCTATTCGTAGCAAACCACAGTTTGCGTTGTTTTTAGTCTCCTTGTTAAAAGACACACTTATCTCCTGATTTGTTTCTAATCATGTCTTAGCGATTGCTCATTCTCTCTTTTTCTCAGCTGACTATTTCAAGGTGTTATGGTTTTCATTTTTCTTTACTTTTTTTGTCTTTTCTGAGGTGTTTCCTGTGTATATTTATTCATGTTTATTCTTTTTAACCCAAAGGTTTCTAAATTTGACCTCAGGTTGCATCCAGAAAGTGTCATTTAAAAGTTGAATCATTTTAAAGTCTTTTCCACAATGCTATTTCACTTTACGCAGATGCTGCTGCATTGCTAAAGAGAACAACTGTTCATAGATGTAGAGGCCACGATGTGCATTTCTCTATCTGAGTGTGCAGCGGAGAACCAAAGAACTTGATGTGTGTTTGTTTCGGGAGCTTTCCAGGTTAACAAAGTCTTGTGCTACAAATTTTTGACGCGATTTATGGCTTTACTTGGCTTTGATGAGCGTGTTGCTGCCTTCCTCATTACAAATCTAGTCTATCCCTTGGTTCACATCTTATCTCCTGGTCATTTTCTAAAACTATCGCTGCCTTTCTAGTTCTGGCAGTACAGAAGTACGGATGCTTATGAATTAGTCACCCGGAGATGAGAACGCTTTATTGCAATGTTTGCGAATTGCAGGGTAAAGTATTTGGGCAAATTACTGAACTTTATGATCAGATGTTTGATATTATAGTTGTGCTGTGGAGATTTGGGGCATATTGTGTTAAATTGCCCTCAAACAAACAACCCTGAGAATTATATCTACTGTATGTGAGAGTTAGTTTAATAGTCAAAATCTTAATTCTCACTTTAGTTAATGTTGAGCAATTATGTGTATTAATTGACTTAGGAGCAGCTGAGAATCTTATGAGTTCAGTATTAGTGAACCAATTTAAACTGCCTACATTTTCATTCAAATATGAACTCAGAGTTCTTGCAACTGCTGGGAATGAAAAGGCTCAGGTCTTCTTGAATATGGCCGTCCTCCTGTAACAGTACAAGCAGGAATGCTTCACAAAGAAGCTATTCATTTTTATTATTCAATTTTCTGTTCTTCATATCATTTCTAGTCTTCCCTGGCTTCAAAAACACAAACCCACTACTGACTGAAAGTTAAAAGACATTATTAACACTAGAATTGCCAGAGCCTATGAGAAAACTCATAAATCCAGCCCACCTTAAATCCGTTCGCACCTCTCCATCAGTGTTTTTTGTCCTGTAAATGTGCCGATTGAGACAAGCAGCAAGCAGCCTGCTATTCCATCCCCCACCATAATAAATGTTACAAAATGTAGGCATAAACTATAGAATGTGTGAAGCCTAAAGTCCAAAGATCAAATAAACACTTTCACAAAAGGTTCAAGGATGATACAACAGCTGCCGTGGCGTAGCGGTAAGATTTGCTGACTTGTAATCAAGGGGCCACCGGTTCAATTCCCACTGCCTCCTATATTTGCCGTTTTCAGTAGTGAGCTGCTCTTATTGTTAATATTATACAGTACACACATACAAAAGACGCTGACGGAGAGGTGCGAACGGATTTAAGGTGTGCCGGATTTACGAGTTTTCTCATAGGCTCTGGTAATTCTAGTGTTAAATGTAAAGTAAATTGTTTGAAGTAAGTGCTGGATACTTTAGCTTATTATACCACGCCTGTCCTACCCTCAGAATACACTGACATTCAGGATGTTTTAGCAGAAGGAAATCTTTAAAATTCCCCCCAACAGAGAAAATTTTACAGTTCTATAGAAGGTTTATGCATTATCCAAACCAAAGCCTACAGTCATATATACAAGAGTATTCACAAAATGGTTTCTTAAAGCCTTCTAGCACAACTATGGGAGCAGGGCTCTTCTTTGTTGAGAGAATACTGTAAATGGAGGATTACATACTTGTATTGTTTACAGGGAATTAATTAAAATAAAAGTAAAGAAAAAATATTCTCTCCCCCTCACCTCCACTTTATTGAATCAAGTAACACGGACCATGGTGTTTACTAAACTATATCTGTGTAGTGCCTGCAATTTAATTTGTTTTGGAGACGGAGATGAGTGGAAAACTACTTTAACACTGCTAATGGACATTCTGAATATGAGGTAATGTCTTTTGGATTGGCAAATGAACCTGTCGTTTTTTAATCATATGTTAATTACATCTTTAACACTAGAATCCCTAAAGCCTACGAAAAAACTCGTAATCCCAGCGCACCTTAAATCTCTTTGCACCTCTCCATCAGCGTCTTTTGTTTTGTACATGTGTCGATCAGCACAAGCAGCAAACAGCCTGCTATACCATCAACAAACTTCTCAGAGCTCAAGTCTCTTTATCTAGCAGTGAGGAGCCTGGAGTTGTATTGCAAAGATTTGCTGTGATCACAGACAATGGCAATGTTTTGTAGAGAACTGTGTTTTGAGTTACAACCCAAGGCAAAGACTTTCTTAGTCTGTGGTCATAAAGCTTATGGAGCCGTTTCTGGACAAAGGCAGAACCGTAACAACAGACAGCTTCTTCACAGCACTTTCACTGGCAAATAGACTGCTGCACCGTGACACAACTCTGCTTGGCACCAGAAGTAAAATGGGACTTCCACCTGCAGCTAAAGTCACTTCAGTACGTGAACAATTCGCCATGTTAATGTTTAGATCTGGCAGTGCCATGATGACGGTGTATGTGTCCAAAAAGAGGAAGCATTTGATTTCAGTCTGTATCAGCCGGTGTAAAGTTTTGCTACCTATAAAAGATATCACTGAAGGGATATAAGTAGACACACAAACGCTGGTGAATCATATCTTCTTGGCATCTTGTTGTCACTTGAATTTTTTTTTATTCATTTTTATTCTTGAATAAAAGCCCACTTGTTTCATTAAACTTTTGCAAAAGTGTTTATTTTATATTCCAGTAACCACTTGAATGAGATTGAATCTGTCTCTGCCTCTCTTGCGCATGTACACACACACTCATTCATGAAAACATCACTATTTGAAAACACTATGTCATTTGAACATGTTTTTTTCTTTTGATCTCGCCTGTACTGCATTTTCGGTATCCTGCACCAGAGTACAAAGAAGATCACACACAAAAATATCTGATTTAGGTCCTGTCTGACCCATCATAGAAAAGGCTAAATGATTGGCACTGAACTCTCGGCTTTGTTTCTTTTGACCTCAATTCTTGATTCACTGTTTTGTGTTTAACATTTGGCTCCTTGACCTTTGCCTCTTGCCAGACAATTACATCTGTTTGCTCCTCAACTCTGCTTTTCAAATGAGTCCTTTAACAAGAACAAGGAGGCACAGATCAAAGCTAGTGAAAGGATAATCTTTATACTCATGTAAGAAAGTTCTTCTTCAAACAGAAGACTAGTAGTATTAGTTAGCGGTGTGGTAGATAAGTGAATAGGGATTTGTTGAATTATGTTTTTCCAAATAGCTTGATCTTGTCAAAACCTTTCTTGAGCTCTTATGCTCCTACTCAGTACAGAGCTATACAATAGAATGACCAACAAAGGGCAGGCCACCAGATTTCTGAGGTTTTCAGGACTGACCGTGTCTGACTTTGCTCTAACTGACCACGGACCTCCACAGGTTTGTTTTCTCTATTGATGCTGCTGGCTGAGTTTTTGTTATTCTGTCTTCCTCTGTCAACTGGCTGTAGCTCAATGATAATGTTAACAGACAGATATTGTTAGGTTTTATTGAAGTTACTCAGTTTTGAACTACTATCCTTTATTGTGCATTTAAACAACTCTGTATCTTATTGTGTAATTAGTAATTTGTAGAGTTTGTACTTGAGCCTGCACTTTGTAAAGGGTGCTATACAAACATTAACTGAACTGAATCGACAAAACAACATCTCCTTGTCTGTCAGTTCCCTGAAGTGAATCCTCTCAGGTCTGACCTTCATATCTATTCTGTTGTTACCACATTTCGATGTTGTTATACATAAAGTCAGCTCTCTCGATCCTGACCTGATCTCTAGTGGCAGTGCGACAGAGCAGTTTAAACCAGTAACAAGAAGATGGCCCACCCGTGCCTCCTCATTTGTGATGATCTGCTTGGTGACCAGGCTCTGCAGGACGCTGCTGATATCCAAGTTCATCACATAGGCCAGCTGGGGCTTGTAGTGCTCGGTGATCTTGATGAGATCTTTAGGAGGGAATTCTTTAATAACTTTAGAAAACTTCAGAATCAAGCCTGTTTTGACACGAAAAGAGAAAGAAAAAAAGAAGTCAGTGCTGTGATAATGGCTGACAAAAGTGAACAAGTCCACTGTAATTTAAACCTCTTCACTTCAGTCTCAGTTAGCCTCTTAGC
The DNA here is from genome assembly GCF_900747795.2 of Erpetoichthys calabaricus. Classification (NCBI taxonomy): domain Eukaryota; kingdom Metazoa; phylum Chordata; class Cladistia; order Polypteriformes; family Polypteridae; genus Erpetoichthys; species Erpetoichthys calabaricus. The sequence continues at coordinate 325,407,782 of NC_041397.2, forward strand.
AGGAGGTTGGAGCTCCACTGGCACCACTCACCTCTCCTCTCCTTTGGTCTGCTGGATTCACTACACCTGACACGTCTCCTGTCTTTGCTCCACTCTGTCTACAGTGTCGCCAAATGAACAGGGTTTGGATTTGAACAGAAATCCACCATGGTGTTGGTCCATAACTAATTTGGAAGGCTTTCATTTCAGCCCAAATCACTTGTTAAAGTTCTTAGAGCCATCCATTGATAACAGGAGAGTGCTGTTCATTGTCACCATTTCGTTGGAAATATTACATATTGTTTTTATTATTTCTATGATCTATTTGATCACTGATTACTGTTTAGGTGTATATATCATTGTCGCTCTACCATTTTATTTTATGGTTGCTATGACATAGTGAGGTGCTGTAGTTGTGGCTTCTTCGTGTGTGTGCACATGTACTGTATGCTCTCATGGTGGCCGTTTAATGCCAGCCTTCTTGCTCTCTCATTGTCTTAATGCTGTGCCAAAGGAAAGAGGCTTTAGTTTAGCCTGAAAAAAATTAAATGATTTGTTTTAATGAGAAGCTGATCTTTCACTCGTACTCTGCTGTTGATTTCCAAAATGCTTAGTCCTGTTTTACCTCTTTTATCCAATGCCACATGTTCAGATAAAAAGTTAAAACAAAACAAAACATACTTGAGCTAAGGATGAAACCCAGACAGAAACATAACGGAGGTGTGTAAAGAAATTAAAGCTGTCATTTACACGCCTCTATTAAACATTACAGTGTGGCAGCCACTTGAGACTAGAAAGCTGCCGTGCGAATGCAGCTCTGTAAGAAGGGACACAAAATGGATCTGCTAAGTAGGGAGCTGTGAGGCTTACGTCTGTGCTGCCTGTCAAGGTTCTGCCTGGAGTTTCTCTTCCTTTTGTCCTCATGTTTTGTTGTCTTTTGAGTATTATTTTGTAATTTATGTTGTTGAATATCATTTGTGTGTATTGTATTATTTCTTAGTGAACGCTCTTTTGTTTATGAGTTGGTTTGCTACTGACCTGTGATGTCATGTTTACAGCTCTCATAATATTGTATGAAACAGTGTGGATGCACTTCAAGGTATAATCATTCTTTTCATCTGGATCAATCTACTACCAAATATTAGTAAAAATACTTTAAAATGATTTTATTTTGATCATACTTTTGCCTAAAATGTGTCAGGGCAATAGCAACCCAAATACAGTAAAGTGTCAGTATTTTTACATGTGAGTTTTAATTGCTGTTTAAAAAAGGCTTTTTTCATAATTTCTTTGTATCTATGTATGATCATGAAAAATTTCTGTTGTGGCATCTTGTTACTTATCATGAAGGTAAGACAAGAAAAGAAATGCTGCAACACTTATCAGCACAGGAAACCTTGAAAGAGTCCAACTGTTGATGGCAGAAGAAAAATCACAGAGACTCAAAGGAAGGCAGTGGACAGACAAACGATGAACAACAGACAGACACCTGAAGCCATCAAATCCTGAATGTTCTGGGCAGAGCTCAGGCGAGGAGAAGAATGAAGAAGAATGAAGGTGATTGAGGGGCAAACAGCTGAAGCAGCTGCACAAGCCACGTCGCCTGAAACAGTTTCTTAAAGAAACTGTAACTGTAAGAAAGTGTAACTGGACAGCATGTGTATATTATATATATATATATATATATATATATATATATATATATATATATATATATATATATATATACATACATACATATACACACACACACACACACACACCAGTGTCACTAAAGACCCAGAGTAAATAATAGTGCTTCCTGAATCCCATGTATTGGCAGGATTCATTATTTTGAATGAATAAATTATTTTGAATACATTATGTTTATTACACAGTGGTACCTCGGTATACATCCTTAATCCGTTCCAGATCGTTTGACTTATACCAAGCAGAACGTATACCAAATGAATATTTCCTTTAAGAAATAAAGGGAAAATGATTAATCCATTACCATGAAAAAAAATTGTTATTGGCATATTATATATTGGGCGGCACGGTGGCGCAGTGGGTAGCGCTGCTGCCTCACAGTAAGGAGACCCGGGTTCGCTTCCCGGATCCTCCCTGCGTGGAGTTTGCATGTTCTCCCCGTGTCTGCGTGGGTTTCCTCCGGGCGCTCCGGTTTCCTCCCACAGTCCAAAGACATGCAGGTTAGGTGGATTGGTGATTCTAAATTGTCTCTAGTGTGTGTGTTTGGTGTGTGCTTGGTGTTTGTGTGTGTCCTGCAGTGGGTTGGCACCCTGCCTGGGATTGGTTCCTGCCTTGTGCCCTGTGTTGGCTGGGATTGGCTCCAGTAGACCCCCGTGACCCTGTGTTCGGATTCAGTGGGTTGGAAAATGGATGGATGGATATTATACATTGATGGGATTGTATAAAATAATTTAAACACTGCTTAATACTAAAATACATAAATACAAAAGCAATTAGATGAAATAAATGAAAATTTAACCTCATTTTACTTTTTAATAACGTCTTTGTTTATCACAATCGTAGATACCGTCGTTCTCGGCATACGGTATGCAGCAGCCATGTCCCGGATATGCATGCCACCTTCATACTTTTCAACAATCAATTCAAATTTACGTGAAAAAACACAAAATCACGTGAAAATTCACATAGAGTTATAGCGCGGGTTGTTCACTGAATGCTTGCAACTGGCGTACTGACGCTCGTGGGTAGCGTAGGGTAGCACAAGGTGTGACGATGCAGGTCCACTCCACGCTCCCATACGTTGTTACGGGGAGCCCTGAACCCGACAGCGTTGGTAATGTCACCGAGATGAGCTGACAAATGAGGACAATTCTCAAATTAAGCCAGGGGATAGTGCAAGAATGCCAAGTGCTTTTATTTAAAACAAAAATCAGTGTCCAAACAAAAAGTGCAGTGCATCTAGTTTCAATAAATAATTATTTAGTAAATATCCATAAAAACAAGTGTTCTGTGGGGATAAAAACAATCCGAGGTTAAAAATGCAGTCTCACTCTTCCCGATCGCAGTCCACCTGTGCAGGTGCGACTCTCTCCAACTACCTCATTAACTCCCCCACCGTCGTGCAATCACGCCCACGGAGAACGACACGGCTATACGAGTTAAAACCAGGCCCTTTTTTTGAAGCTGCAGACCCGCTATACCACACGCGGTGTTCTAGCATGCGAGTCGTATTCCAAACAAAGGTCGTATATCAAACAGGACGTATACCAAGTTGGACTTATTCCAAAGCAGACATATACCGAGGTACCACTGTATATTTGTTCACTGTTTGATGTTCCTTGCAGACTGTATGTTGAATCTAAGGGGGTGGGCCACTTATGTTAAAGATACAAATAGCCTTTGTAATGGACAGAGAAGTGTTATATATTAATGTGTGTTTATGTGTTTTATTTCTGTTTTTGTCACCTTTGTATTATTATTGTTCAGATTTTTATGTTATCAAAACGGAGATGTTGATGTTGATACCAGTAGAATATTATGGTTTTCTTTACTGCATTATATGCTCTTTAAATATTGTTGTAGGTTGATTTTTTCTCTCCTTATAACCCTGTTGAGCATTGGAAAAAAATTTATTATTTCAATGTTTATGTTCTTTATTCTGTGGTGCCTATTTGGTGAATAATACAGGAGGCCAACATAAGGTGTAAGTAGTGGTCAACAGACCAAAATTTTGGTAAACATAACATTTCTGTTTTAAACGTAACATTTCTGTTTTATACAGTATTTTAGTAGGGGTGTTACATAGTCCTTTCACAGAGATATTGGGATTGCCACACACCCCTTTCCAGCGACCTCATGCTGTCCCAATCCGTCCACTGACTTCTTTTTTTTTCTTTATTTCTCCTTATACAATTTATTATATTAGGAATTTGTTAGTTTTCGCATACCCCTTGGGGTCAGAGGGCAGGGTCAGCCATTGTACAGTGCCCCTGGAGCAATTACAGGTTAAGGGTCTTGCTCAAGGGCCCAGCAGAGTAGGATCACTTTTGGCAGTTACGGGGATTCGAACCGGCAACCTTCTGCATACCAGCGCAGATCCTTAGCCTCAGAGCCACCACTCCGCCCATAGGAAGAGTCACCAGAGTCATGAATGTCACTGCCGAGGTAAGTAAACCTCTTGATGAGGTCGACACTCTCTCTGCAGACAGACACACTGCTGATGGCTGTGCCCAAGAGGTCATTAAAGGTCTGGCTCTTGGTTTTTATCCAGGACACTCGAGAGCCCTGATCAGAGCCTCCATTGACTCTGCGAAGATCACAGCATCATCAGCAAAGTCAAGATCTGTGAATCTTTCTTCACTAACGGATGCCCCACAGCCGCTGGACCCAACGACCCCCCTACACCCAGTGCATGCAAACACTGAACAGAGTTGGTGTAGAACACACTCCTGATGAACCCCAGAAACAACTGGGAAAAACGCAGAGGTTCCGCCTCCACACTGCACAGCACTCACAGTACCAGTGTACAGGCCGGCCATGATATCCAGAAACCTTGAAGGAATCCCACAAACTCTCAGGATGTCCTACAGGGCAACTCAGTCAAACACCTTTATGAAAATCGACAAAGGCTGCAAAGAAACTCTGTCAATATTCGTGTTTGCACTCCAGGAGAACCCTCGGCAGCAAAATGTAGTTGATGGTAGACATCTTAGGCGTAAAACTAGACTACTTGTGATATCTATGCAAAAGGACGAAGGTCCAAGTCTGTTGAGTGCTGGTGCTTCCTGTCTTGCTATATGGTTGTGAAACATGGGCGTTATCCAGTGACCTGAAATGAAGACTGGACTCCTTTGGTACTGTGTCTCTTCGGAGAATCCTTGGGTACCCCTGGTTTGATTTAGTGTCTAATGAGCAGTTGCTCATGGAGTCTCAAATGAGGCACATTCCGTACATTGTGAGGAAGCATCAGTTAAGGCATTACAGTCGATTCCCTGAGGGTGATTTAGCTTGCTGAGGACCCGAGCAGCTGGAAAAGGCCAAGGGGTCACCCACGTAACACCTGGCTGCAGCAGATAGAGGGTCATTTCTGAAGGCTGGGATTGGACCGCATGTCTACCTCGGGGGTTGTCAAGGGAGATCCCAAGATGTTTCATCATGTAGTGGGAGCGGCAACGTGCTGTACCAGTGCATGCTCCCCACCCAGACCTGACCTGACCTGTTACATAGTGGTGGCTGTGGTGACACTCTGTGAGAAAGACAGCAAATCAGGAGAGCCTGAGAGCAGAGTTGCTGCTTCTCCATGCTGAGAGCGTCAGTTGCAGTGGTTTGGGCATGTCATAAGAATATCACTCAGATGGCTCCCCCTAGAGGTGCTCTGGGCACGTCCCACTGGGTAGAGACCATGCTGGTATTATTATGCTCCCCAGGAAGAGCTGAAATGTTTGGCTGGGGACAGGCAAGTCTGAGCTGACCTGCTAGACCTGCTGTCACTGTGACCCTTACATGTCTTGAGCCTTCCCTTTGGCTATTGAAGTCAGCAGAGGGGGCTCAGGAGCTGAAGATCCTTTAGCTTTAGTGCATTTTCAATAATTCTTAGGTTTTTTTATTCTTTTTTGCTTTGTTATGGTATTATTCTTCTGGACTGTGTATTGGGACCTGATTGATGTTGTGGATTGCCATTTTAGGTATCTCCTTTTGTTGGTTTTTGCTCTTTTGAGTATTTTTTTTTTTTTGTAAATACATTTTCTATTTATAAAGATTCTTTGTTGTCTTTTCATGCACAGGCCAGGGGCTGACAGTTGTTCACCCTCTTGTGGGGCTTTTTTGATAGATTTGTGGATATTTTGTTGTTTTGGCAGCTCCCCATATTTGTTGCCTGCTCCAGCAGAAACCAGCAGGTAGGATTTGGGTCATTGCTGAGCTTAGGGGAGCCTCTTCTGGGCAAGGAAGTTAAATTTCCTGGACTGCTTTTCAGTATATTTTTGGAGGTGCCACAGACATTGTGCTGTTGTGAAGACTCCATATAATAAGAAGAAACCTTGATCCTACACTAAGACATTCAACTCCAGTTGTTCAGCTTTTGGATTTTGTTTTTTGTGGGATCTCTTTTCTGATTCTTTGGTTTGTGGACTTCTCTTTTTTTGGATTGTGAATGCTGGATTGTATTAAATTTTGGGCTTGGCACTTGAAGGCAAAATCTTGTGACATTTTTAATTCTTGTTTGTTTTTTGAATCTTTTGTCAATAAGCTCTTTAATTATTATATTGAGAAAGCTTGTTTTGTTATTTAGGTTCCCCTCTCCCTGTTTGATTTTGCAAGCTTGGCCTTGATTTTGCGTTTCAGAGCCAGGCCAAATTTTCATTTGGAAGCCTTTCTTTTGAGCTTTGAGACCTACTTTTGAAAGTAAAGTCAATTTTTCAGTTTTGTGGAGCCCAGCATTAGTAACATATACCATGCAAGATTATGGGAGCTATAATCAGACAAAAGTTAAAAACCTATGAAAATTAAATACTAAATAACACCCAGCATGGGTTCATGAGAAAAGGATCCTTTCAATTTAAGTTTTGTCTGTCATCTTATGTGACTTTACATTTTTAAAAATATATTATTTTATCAGGACTTTAAAATTAATACAAAGAAATACAGTTGATAGATTTAATAAAGGCAAATTGTGAGATTTAGCTTCAGTGAGAAGGTAAATAAACTGCAATCTTTCATAAGTTTATGCTTGTTCTAATTTTACTTTTTTAAAATGAAAGCATTTCCCTTTTTGGTGGAGTGGTGGCTCATAAAATTACGGACAAAGCTGAAAATGTCATGTAGGTGAATTCTGGGAAATCTTTACTTCCATTTTCACTCCATTGAGCCGAGTGTAAAGTGTTCATTACAGCTTCATATTCTTAAACTCTGGTCAGTCGTAGTGCAAAGACAATCAGCGCCTCAAGTCACATATTTAACTCTCAGGTTGATGCTGTCCGCAACTTTACTGTTCACTGTCACGGAATTCAACAAATGAAAAGTCACCTAAGTGACAACATACCTGGATGCTGTGTCATCTCTGAAAGAAAAAAGAGAGAGAGACAATTACTGTGAGGTTACTCATTAAATGTTTCCGCTTTGTTTGCTTTCATAGATTCCTTGTTTCTCAAAGTCTGTTCATATAAATGGTGGCAAATTTGACACAGATGACAAACACAGTCTGCTTTGTTGGAGGTATCGGTCTCCTCTTGACCACCTGTAACAAATCACTTCCATTTTTTTAAAACACATTTAAGTTCAGGAAAACAGAATTTGTCAGGAAGCACTAAGGCAGCAGTCCACGTTTATCTCTTATAAGCTAACACGTTAATGGAACCTTCTTATAAACTCTGCCATTTTTGTGATTTGTGATATAACAACCGAGTATTCAGTTAGTTATGAGAAAGACTTCATGTTAGTTACACAAATCTGTGTTATAAAGATGTAGGAGCCTATAGACTAACTAAAGGAAATGTAACTAAAATATGATCTTAAAACTGAAACATCATAAACAAGACGTTTTTGTGTGAGTGTGCTTTATCACTTTTTACTTTTAGTTTGGTGTGACTGCTTTTACTTTGACTTTCAAACAACTTTTTAAACTGAACATATCTGAATGGTCAAAGTTTTGGTGCACACATCATACTCAACACGTGAACCTTTCCAGTACCTATGGAATTTTTGGAAGAAGCAGTTAGGAATATTTTAAAACAAAAGTAAAATGAAAAATAAATGACACTTGCAAAATGGATTCTGTAATACAACAACAAAAAAAAAAAACAAACAGATTGAAAACAAAATGTCCCAGAGCATGGAACAGAAAAGCTGGAAAAATATTAAAACTAACCAGATGAGATCATTTCAGATGTCGCATACTGAAGTCAGATGTAATCTAGCATTAGTTGGGAATATCATTGAAGACCCCTGGACATTCAGAAGACATCTGTCCATCCAAAAAGCAGGGGGTTTGTCGTCAATTCTGTTTGTGCTGAATTGAATTGGTCAGCAACAGCTGATCGTTTTTCACAAATAAATCAAATTGATCTTAAAATGCTCTCCGTCACCTGAAAGCCAACTCAACACCATCCTGTAAGAGCTTGAAATCTGCCATTGTCATTAATTTGGAGAACTTGATGAGCTTTTAACAATGAATAGTGTGCACAGGTCACAATGACAAAACAGTGAATTAATGCATTAAAGAAAGTTAAATTAAGCAATAAAGTTTCACTTTAAGTAATAACTATCAGGTGTGCTAATTAACATTTTATTTTTTATGTGCATTAGGCTAGAAATAACACATTTAACTCCAGTTTAGTTTAAGGACTTGTGTAATTACAATTATTTGTGGGTCAAGTTGCTTCAACAGTTAGGCTCAGCTCCCTTTGGCGTTTATGTATATTATGTGGAAACTGCAGTTGAAAAATATCAAAAATGTTCTCCATTGGAAAGAAAAACTGTAAAAACTTCCAGTCTGGGATAAACAATATAAAGTTTCTTTATATTAAAGTGTGCTTTCCAAAACACAACAGAACAAAGGAACAGTAAGGCAGGTCAAAAGGAGGAAAAAAGGTTTGGCCATAAAGGAAAAAACAAAAAACAAACAAATCCAATAAATCAGAAACCAGAAAACAGTAAATCACTGCAGTGACATCAAAAGCTAGGAAAATATTAACGAGCTTAGTGTTAGACCCGAGCATCATTTGGGCTTTAAAAGCAGTGCTAAAAGTGAGAGCTGAAGTTTACTGGGGCTGTAGAAGTCCCAAAAGCGTCACTCTGGCAATGGTATAGCGGAGGTCTTATGTGAGCGTCTTGGTGTTTTGCACATTTTACAATAGAAAGATGAGATTTAATAAAAATGTCATTTTTCAAGCCAAAAGAAAAAAATGTAACACTAAGGAGGTTAAAAAGAATCACAAAACAAAGCACAATGTTGAAGGGGCCGTGTGAACCGCAGCTCCCCCATTTATACTGCAGGGGGTGGTCTGTCCTCCAGCTGCATAATCAAGTGGCTCCACCCCCTTCGGCTCTACATAAAAGGGGCAAGGCAGAAAACAAAGAAAACTACTACATCTAATACTATCTTAACAAAAATAATTCCATAAACACAGAACAAAGCCAAAGCAGATTTATTAATGTAATATGAAAATTGTTGTTATTATTGCCCACTAAAAAGCACAAAAAACAGGAAACCAGCCTCAAAAAAAAATATTTCAGAAGTCAGTCTCAGAAACAGGCCTCACCCCGACAGACAAAACCCAAAACTCAAGAGGCAGGATTTCAAAGCTAATAATGGGGACACGTCATTTAAAGTTCAAAAAATATTCAAATGTTCAAACAGCAGAACAGGAAAAAATGCACAATTTATTTGGTATTTTCTGTTGTTTTTCAGGTGTTTTTCCAGCATTTTTCAAATGTTTTCAAAGGGAAATGTTTTCAGGCATAGATTGACATCATTTCCTGTCACCATTTTGTGGGTTGTGAGATGATTGTTGCATCTCCATAATGTCTCCTATGACTTTAGTGTTTTAATTCCTGGAAATCACAGGAGTGAAGAGCTTGTCAGCATTGTAAGTGGACATCTTGGGTTCACCCTGTTCTGCAGTACATGGAGTCTAGAGAATAATTCTGGACACTCTATGAAAACTCAGGAAGCATCCTTAAAAATTCCAGGATCACACATAGGTGTGGATAAGCATGTAGGAGCAGTGATATGTGAGAGTGTCTATAAGATATTTATGAAGCTTATTCCCACCACTCAAAAGACAATCACATTATTTCACCAAAAAATATTCCTGCTACTGTCAGTGTAACATCATGCAGGTGTGAGATAAGCTCATCTGGTCACAGTTATTGAGGTAGAGGTTAAGCATGTGCCTAGCAGGCAATCAAGTGACAAGAACTGAGCAGACGTCATTGATATATATTGTACATTTAATCCTGCTTGTGCTGAGGGGTACCCAGATTAGTGTCACAGGGAGACAGTGATCACACCAGCAGTACTGGGTGTAAGGCAAAAGAAAACATGCTGAATGGCATGGTGGTCCTTTGCAGGGCTCAATTACAGAGCCAATCAGAAAATTCAGTACCAGAAACCTATTCATAACGTGTCAGTTTAGTTTTATTCTGGTTATTTGCTTTGAGTATACTGAAGCAGTGACCTGGCAACGCAGTAGCCAATGTTCATACCTCAAATCTTCAGGAGCTCAGGCTGGGAATGGAAAAAGGGGTTAGATGCTATTTGCATCACAGCACACAGAGGATTTGACATATTTTGTTCATTAAGAAGTACCACTGACACATTTCCAGTATTCAAGCAGTTGTCACCTGCAGTTAAACACACTCACTGATACCCATCAATCCAGAATTTCAAGGTCAGAACATGCAAACCTCATGCAGACCCTGGTGCTGTGAAGCTCTGTGCTGCCTCTCTGATTTTAGGTTAAAACATCTGGTCTAAACTTACTAAACTTTAACTTGATTAAAACTAAATGTATACATACAGTATAACTTTTGTTCAGTTCTTGTCACTTGTTTGCAAGGAACTTTTATACTTTATGTCTCCCTCAAAAGCTCTCAGTCGACAACCAAAGCATGCGCATCGACAACAGCAATGTCTTTTTTTTTCTAGTTCATTGAGCTGCTTCACTTCTGCCTCATCGAGGAAGAGGCAGTGGCTTCCTGTAAAAACCACTTCAAAAACGTTACCATGTGCTTTGGTGGAACTAGCATTTTGCTGAAAACACTCGAAAAATGTTTTCTAAACCACTTAGTGATAAAATGTTTAGATGTGAATTGTGTGACTGAAAATAATGGCAAATAACCTTTCAAGAGCTTTAGAAGCATTCTGGTCTAGAGCTAAAACGCAAGACAAACATTTAGGTGTGAATGGGCCCTAAACCTGAAGCTTTATCATTAAAAATCTGCCTTCATTCTTTTTGTGGCTGAGTACCAAACACACAGGAATCCAACCAAGTCAGTGCTGCAGCTGCTGCTGTAAGAAGAGCGGCTCCTGCATTTATAGCGCAGAGTGCAGTCTCCTCCCCCAGCTGCATAATCAGATGGACCCGCCATCTTGATCTCCACAATGAGTAGACAGAGCAGATAATAAATAAAACTTCAGATATTGTTAACATAATAGAAAGTAACAAAATAATAAATAAACAACACAATATTACATACATACAGAACTGAAGGAACACCATCACACATAGATTTAATAACAAAAAAAAATATTTGAGAAGCAAAAAAACTTATGCCAGGGTTAAAAAGCATATTTAAAGGTAACAAAAAAAAATTAAAAACACAAGAATGAATTTGAGCCAGGTAGGAGACCCAGACTGAATCACGCTGACAAATGCTGACTGTTAACACTAGAATCCCTGAAGCCTAAGAATAAACTTGTAATCCCTGCCCACCTTAAATCTGTTTGCGCCTCTCTGTCAGCGTCTTTTGTTTTGTAAATGTGTTGATCAACACAAGCAGCAAGCAGCCTGCTATACCATCACCTGCCTTGACAGAGCTCACCTCTGGCAAAAAGTTCTCCAGGCTCAAACCAAGGCTTCTTATCTGGATGTGAGGTGCCTAGTGTTGTATAAGGTAAATAATATATTGTCATTTGTAATATATACATTTCATGTGTGTTCTGTGTCTACAGTGATCTGTGTAAGTTTAGGATGCAATGCGAGGCAGGAATTGTTGAACACATAACTAAAACTTTTTCATTTTTTACAAATAATTGACAAAATGTAGAAATGAAGTGTATAATGTGTGAAGTCCAAATATCAAATAAACACTTTCACAAAAGGTACAACTATAACAAAACAAGTGCGTTTTTATTCTATAGCTGCAGGTGGATTGGGCACATACACTGTCCACTAGTGTGGAAAGTCAATCACATACTGAAGAGTCTAGGTGCAAGGTGCAAGGAACAAACATGAAATTTATGTCTTCCAAATGACGATTGTGCTGATCGACACATTTACAAAACAAAAGACATTGTTAGGAGAGTTGTGAAAGGATTTAAGGTGGGCTGAGATTACAAGTTTTTTCGTAGGCGTCAGGGATTCTAGTGTTAAATGTCCTCTCTCTAATTCTTCCTTGTGTGACATTCTTTTATCGACAACAAGTCATATGTTGCAGTCTCAATGTAAATGAGGTTATGCCTGTCAAGAACAGCCTGCGTTCATTTTTATTTTAATGTTTGTTATTCTATAACATGAAATTGAAGCATTTATCTTACCTGTTTCCTTGAGCAGGTTCCAGACACAAAAGAAATGAACTGGAAATTAAAGAAAATAATAAGGTAAGTTTTAAAAAAAACATGTCAATCATCCCAACAGAGCTTATCAAGCCTTGTTCACCTAAATTCTGCAAAATATTATTGGGTCTCCAGGGTAGTTTTTTTTTATTTTTTTTATAGCATCCTCCACCTATGCCTCCATTTGTGCCTATTATACCTTTAAAAGTTTTTTTTTGCACAGGAGCAAAAGCAGCTGAGTGTTTGGAGGAGCTTTTGGAAAGCTTGTACTTGTAGTTGTTCTTGTTATTTGTATTCAAACTTGTGTCAGCCAGGCAGGGTAGTAAACAGCAGTACATGACACCAGCATCTTTATAAGTAAATAACTGGCATTACAGTGATGAATAATTAAAACTGCCAGTTCTATAGTAGAAGAAAAAGTCAAGGTATATAAAAATTAATTGGATAGAATGCCATACATTAGTCGTACAGTCAAATATTAATGCTAGCAGAAAAGTAAGGCACGCATGTTCATAAATAAATAAGAAAGCTTTCATTTAAAATACAGGTAGACATCTGACTTCACAGCGGTAAACAGAAGGGGGCTCTGCAGTATGTAGCTAGGCAGCCCTCGTTAAGACGCCAATTAGAGACAAGCAGTTGTAGGAGCAGACAAGACTGTAAGACAGTAAGAAATGAGCTAGCAGCAGATATTCATTAAGCGAGTTTTTCTGTATTGAAAAGTTCTTAGTGGTCAGGAAAGTAGAGCAGTTAAGAAGGCAACAGCATAAAGGTTTATTAATACGAAGAAGTACAAACAGTGCAAGTGGAAAGGTTTTAAGTATGGGATAATAGGAGTGTAAAGTTAGGAGAACAGACAGAGAACAGTAAAGTGAACCTCATAGAAGGATAAACAGCAGGCAGTTAAGAGGAAGAAAATTACAGGAGCTTAAGGGGCAAGAAGGTGTAAAATAACTGCAGCAGTCCTTTAATCTCATTTTTTTGGCTTCAATTTAAACACATTTGCTTTATTTTGTTTATTTCAGTTACTGGATTGTTGTTTTGTTTGTTGATTTTATAGTCACCAGTGTTTTAATCACAGTGTCTTGTTAACTGTTGTCATAGCCATTACTAACACATGATGTTATCATGCCATGAGATTGTTTAACTTTCAAGATTAGAGTTGTTCAATCAAATAAAAAATGGCCTTCATGAATTTAAGTATATTTAGTGAAGGGCTGTTTTAGTTATGATTAGGGCCTTTTTGACAATGTTATTTCAGCTTTGATTTTTGTTTCTTCCGTTCTGATTCTGATAATCTACAGTGCTTCTCAAATCCTCTCTGGCTCAGACTCCTGCTCTCTATCTTATCTTTGTCTGCTCACTCCATTTCAGCTTCATTTTCATCTCCTGGTATTAAAGCTAACTTTTGTTTTATAATTATAGCTCATACTTTTACCTGATAATGGAGTACCTTAGGACAAATTATATCTGATCTGAGCAGAATGTTCTAGACAGCTAAGCTATCATCTGATCAACAATTTGTGTCAGTTAGCTCAGGCAGATTCAATACCTGCTGAATAGACCTGGGAGATCCAAATGGATAGAAGAGCCTATCCTGCATCTTAAGAAATGTCAGAGACATTGAGCATAAATGGACCCTGTTCAAGGCCTGAGTAGTGGAGACAGTGCAAGGATCTGTGGCCAGACAGCTGTCTGTGCCTGTCATGATGACAACTCTAGGACCCACTGGTACTGGTAAGGGAAGTTGTCAAGTGGAAGATTAAGACCTTTCAAGCAATGTTATCACACTGGTATGCGCCAGAAAACCAAAATGGCCTGTGTGACAGTCAACTTTGGTGAGGTCATGGAGCATTATTCTATTTTGTCTTTAGAAAACTCCGGTTGAATTGAGATTGAAAATAAACAAACCAAAACACAGTTTTCTGGGTGAAACAGAGTCTGAAATGAACAAAGTTGCAGCCATCCATTCCATAATTCAGGACAGCAGGCATAAGAACATTGGTTGTTTAAAACAAGGGTGGAAACATGAGCAGCGGAATGAGCTGAGTAGTGGAAAAAGCACTTTGAGGAACTCCTAAATCTCGTGGATTGGGCCTCTTTAGAGGAGGCAACACCGGAAACATTGGCAGGGGTTGGCCCATTGCTGTGGTAATTAAACCGCTCCAGAGTACCAAAGCCATAGGGATGGATAAGGTATGGCCGGAAACATTAAAAGCATTGGATATTGTTGGAGGGGGGGGGGGGGGGGGGGGGGGGGGGGGGGGGGTTGGGGGGGGTGTTTTGGCCGACATGCTTTTTCAGTGTTGCTGGAAAAATGGGATAGTGCTTTGTTCCATAAAGACAGCTTTCGGTTACTCTCATGACAGTACAATAATCCCACTCAGGGAGTGGTGGCTTCCTGATGGCAGAAGGGGGATAACCCAGGGTGTGCCAGGTGAAAGAGTTGGGCTGTGGGGGACTTGACAGATGGGTTCTAAATTTCCTCTGGACTGGCAGTTTCCAGGTGAGGGAGGTGGGCCTTACTGGTTAGGAGAGAACAAATGCTTGAGGCAATAGACCATTTAAAGGGTACAGAGGGCACAAACAACAGGACTAGACAATGGAAGTGAGAAAAAATCACAGATGAGTGAAGACTAATGAAGAAAAGAACTTTATCTGGAACTGGGACTAGTTGGTAGACCACCCTGATGGGGAGAGAGAAAGAGAGAGGGGTTTTGGCATTCATTGAGGATAGCTTGAGAGGGGCGGGTGGACACTTACAGTATTTTCTTCAGGACCTTCTCTTTTGGTATTATTAATAAATGCCTTTAGGTGGACTGAAATATGCAACAGAGTGGCAGCCACTGACTATTGTGTCACTCTGGATTCCCCAAAAAATCAGAAAATAGTTGGACTAAACAAAATTGAAGAAGTAGGTCCCTTTAATTTACAGCACATTTAAAAAGCTTTCTAATTATCAATACAATAAGTCATACAGTAAGTCATTAAACTACATACAGCGGTATATTTGATGTTCTGCCAAACATCATTTTGAAATTCCCAACCCCTATTAAAGAAAAAATATGTGTAAACTGTACAGAGTCAAATAGAAATGCAAACAAGTCCGAAAAAGTCAGCATGGCATAACAATCAGGTGCGTTAACACTAGAATTACCAGAGCCTACGAAAAAATTTGTACATCCGTCCCACTGTATAACGCTTCACACCTCTCCATCAGCGTCTTTTGTCCTGTAAATGTGTCAATAAGCAGCAAGCAGCCTACTATCACATCCCCCCACCGCCGCACAGTTTTCTCAGCTCAAGTCTGTTTACCTGTGTGTCAGTTGCATACAGTTGTATAGACACAAAATGACACCTTTTATGAGCAAAATGACACCTTTTATAAAAACTATATCGTTATTTGGAACACTTACATTTCATGTGTGTTCTGTGTCTACAACGATCTATGTAAACACATCGTTAAAACAGAAACGTTTTTCATGTTTTAGTAATAGTTGACAAAATGTAGACATGAAGTGTATAATATGCGAAGCCTGAATTCCAAATATCAAAGAAACACTTTTACAAAAGGTACAAATATAACAGAACAAGTGCGCTTTTATTCAAAAATATAACTGCAGAAAAAGAACCCGCGTTAAGGTGCGACATTGGCACACATTTGCTACGACAGCTTCGGTGGCACAACGGTATCAACTGTTGACTGGTAATCAAAGCTTCATGGGTTCGATCCTGGATGAGTCCATTTTGAGAAGTGAGCTGCTCGTATTCTTACTATCTTAGGATAAAAACAAACATTTGATTCCAGTCTGTAACTGCCAGTGTAATTTATGATACTTGTAAAGGTTAGCTTTGTTTTATTTTTTATTCAGTTTTATTCTCTCAGCCGCGTTCACGAGCCCAAACACCCAAACCCCGCATTTGACACTGCTGTTTTCACATAGACGCGCTATAACAGAGGTGAACTCAGATCATGACGACGGTTCTACATTGGAGAAAGAATGCACGTCGCACTTTTGCTGTCGCTGTACTATGTACAGTGGTGTGAAAAACTATTTGCCCCCTTCCTGATTTCTTATTCTTTTGCATGTTTGTCACACAAAATGTTTCTGATCATCAAACACATTTAACCATTAGTCAAATATAACACAAGTAAACACAAAATGCAGTTTTTAAATGATGGTGTTTATTATTTAGGGAGAAAAAAAATCCAAACCTACATGGCCCTGTGTGAAAAAGTAATTGCCCCCTTGTTAAAAAATAACCTAACTGTGGTGTATCACACCTGAGTTCAATTTCCGTAGCCACCCCCAGGCCTGATTACTGCCACACCTGTTTCAATCAAGAAATCACTTAAATAGGAGCTGCCTGACACAGAGAAGTAGACCAAAAGCACCTCAAAAGCTAGACATCATGCCAAGATCCAAAGAAATTCAGGAACAAATGAGAACAGAAGTAATTGAGATCTATCAGTCTGGTAAAGGTTATAAAGCCATTTCTAAAGCTTTGGGACTCCAGCGAACCACAGTGAGAGCCATTATCCACAAATGGCAAAAACATGGAACAGTGGTGAACCTTCCCAGGAGTGGCCGGCCGACCAAAATTACCCCAAGAGCGCAGAGACGACTCATCCGAGAGGTCACAAAAGACCCCAGGACAACGTCTAAAGAACTGCAGGCCTCACTTGCCTCAATTAAGGTCAGTGTTCACGACTCCACCATAAGAAAGAGACTGGGCAAAAACGGCCTGCATGGCAGATTTCCAAGACGCAAACCACTGTTAAGCAAAAAGAACATTAGGGCTCGTCTCAATTTTGCTAAGAAACATCTCAATGATTGCCAAGACCTTTGGGAAAATACCTTGTGGACTGATGAGTCAAAAGTTGAACTTTTTGGAAGGCAAATGTCCCGTTACATCTGGCGTAAAAGGAACACAGCATTTCAGAAAAAGAACATCATACCAACAGTAAAATATGGTGGTGGTAGTGTGATGGTCTGGGGTTGTTTTGCTGCTTCAGGACCTGGAAGGCTTGCTGTGATAGATGGAACCATGAATTCTACTGTCTACCAAAAAATCCTGAAGGAGAATGTCCGGCCATCTGTTCGTCAACTCAAGCTGAAGCGATCTTGGGTGCTGCAACAGGACAATGACCCAAAACACACCAGCAAATCCACCTCTGAATGGCTGAAGAAAAACAAAATGAAGACTTTGGAGTGGCCTAGTCAAAGTCCTGACCTGAATCCAATTGAGATGCTATGGCATGACCTTAAAAAGGCGGTTCATGCTAGAAAACCCTCAAATAAAGCTGAATTACAACAATTTTGCAAAGATGAGTGGGCCAAAATTCCTCCAGAGCGCTGTAAAAGACTCATTGCAAGTTATCGCAAACGCTTGATTGCAGTTATTGCTACTAAGGGTGGCCCAACCAGTTATTAGGTTCAGGGGGCAATTACTTTTTCACACAGGGCCATGTAGGTTTGGATTTTTTTTTCTCCCTAAATAATAAAAACCACCATTTACAAACTGCATTTTGTGTTTACTTGTGTTATATTTGACTAATGGTTAAATGTGTTTGATGATCAGAAACATTTTGTGTGACAAACATGCAAAAGAATAAGAAATCAGGAAGGGGGCAAATAGTTTTTCACACCACTGTATATGTACGCGTTAAGCTCTGCGGTCTATTTATGACTTTACACTGTAGGAAGTAAGTAAATAAATAAAGGTAAATAACATTCGATATGGCTTTTATGTAAATAATATATAAATGTTAATGTTTTGGGCACATGCACCATCCTTTGTATGTAAGAGCAAAACCGGTCTCTTTATTCTTCCAGAGTGACACTTACAGAATTTCTTGCCTCATAATTTTTTATATTTTTAATGGTTAAATGACCTCAATCAGTAACAGAAGTGTGCAGAGGTGCAAGTGGCCTGCAGTTGTGCACCTCTCCCAGCATTTGACTAACTTGTAATGGAAATCAGTTTTGCCATCAGGAGCAGCATTTGGAGGAGTAAGGAAAAAATGCAAAATCTGCAAGTTGAAACTACCTTAAAATAAATTTTAAATAGTAAGCTAATCCATAACTGAAGTCACACAGGATCTTTCTGTTTTAAGAGCAATGAGTTCACAAGTGCTTTTCAGTGAGAGGTTTGGAAATTTATTTCCAGAATAAGTGTGACAAATTTATTTTTTGGGCCAATGAAATCAGGAGCCAAAATGTTTCATGCAGATAGATGGACAGACAGACCTGGTAATCACAGCAGGCGTTTTTTTTTAACTTATTATTAAATTTATTAAAAGCAAGTGACATTCCATACAAGCAAGTCAAATTTTACAAAACTAAGTTCAAATCAACCCCCACCCATGAGAAAGAGAGCTAGGCTAACAGCCATAGTAAAACTTTAACAGTAGGAAAAAAAAATAAAAAGGGAAGAAAATCCTTTTCTCCAATTTAAATGCTTATTCTAAACTGTTATTGATGAGATCCTGCCAGGTTTTAAAAAAGTTTTGTACAGATCCTCTAAGTGAGAATTTGATTTTTTCCAATTTCAGATAATATAAAACATCTGTTACCAACTGACTTAGAAGAGGAGAGTTAGGATTCCTCCAGTTGAGCAAAATAAGTTTTCATGCCAATAGTGTAGTGAAGGCAATCACTTTAAGCCCCTCTGTGAGCCCACCAAACACAGCTATTAGTGGATTAGGAGGAATTGTGACACCAAGGCTGTCTGAAAGGCATTTAAAGATTTTGGTCCAGAATGATGTTAATTTGGTGCAGGCCCAAAACATGTGACCCAGTGAGGCTGGAGCTCGATTGCACCGTTCGCAGGTTGGATCTTGTCCTGGAAACATTTTGAATAATTTTAAACGAGACAGATGTGCTCGATAAAAGATTTTAATAATAATTGAATGTTTTGTACCTATGGAGTTTGAGTGAATTCTGCGCATTGCTACCTTCCACTCCTTTTCTGAGATGTTGAGATGTTCACTGTACTCTTGGTTCTTTGAAAGGGAGGGACTGTAAAATGTTTTTATATATTACAGAAATCCTGTCTGAGTCCTCAAGACTGATCAATATGTCTTCTGGAATAGAAATATGTGGGAGGTGAGGAAAAATTGGGAAAATTTTGTTTAGCAAAGTTTTTAATTTGGAGGTAGTGAAAAAAATGTGTTTGATGGAAAGTTAAATTTAGAGTGTAATCGTTCATGGGATGCAAAGACGTTGTCTATGTACAGATCTCTAAGTGATTTAATCCCAAAAGTTTTCCAGACATTAAAAACTGCGTATGTTTGAGAAGATGGAAAAAGGTGGTTCTCGTACAGAGGTGCCACAGATAAAAGTTTCTCTATCTTAAAATACTTTCTACATTGGTTCCATATTCTGAGTGAGTGTAGCATAATTGGGTTGCTAGTTTATTGGCAAAAACTTGCATTTATTGGGGCACAAAGTCAAGAAAATAAAGAAGTACTGCAGGGTTTTATTTCTATTGTGGACCAAGCCTGCATATGTTCATCTATTTCTGCCCATTGTAGATTTTTATAGTTTGTATGTTTGCTGCCCAGTAATAAAACTGAACGTTAGGTAGAGCCATGCCACCTTCTGGCTTAGGTCTTTGTAGGGTCGCTCTTTGGATACGTGGATGTTTTAAATTCCAAATAAATGAGGTTATGTTTGAATCTAATTTCTTAAAAAATGATCTATTAATGTATATTGGAATGATTTGAAATAAAAAAGAAGCTTAGGAAGGATATTCATCTTAACAACGTTAATTCTTCAAGCTAAACTGAGATGAAGGGTTGACCATCTATTCAAGTCTTGCTTGATTTTTTCAATACCGACAGCAGCATTTTGCTGATAAAGAGCTTTATATTTACTTGTGATGTTTACCCCTCGGTATTTAAACTGATCTGCGATGATAAAAGGGAAGGTGTCCAATCTAATATTGTGTGCTTGAGAGTTCACTGGAAAGAACTTTTTGTATTATATGAAAAACACAACTAAAAAAGGCATAAATATAGATAGTACCATTAAAAAAATGTTATAAAAAGCCTGGCAGTCTTTGGCGATTAAGAATAGCCAGTGTTGACTTTTTATCATTTTAAGGAGAGGGCTTTACCAAGGAGAGCATTTATGAAAATTCTTACAAATATTTAAATCACATTCAGAGGAGTAAAACACCTGGTTTAAATCCTCATGATCAACAGATTTTACACTTGCAGAATTATTCCTTTCTGTAAGTGTACTCCAGACTTTTATCTTGTGTGTGTGTTGCTCCTATTTGCCTTATTTTTACATGAGTAATGTATTTCTTTGCACGCTCTTAATGGAAACATCACGAAAAAAGAGAAGCGCCTAAATCAGCCTTAAAGGCACATTCTGTTTATTTGAGTGTTAATTAGGATTTAGTGTCAGTGGTCAAGGTGTTTTAAATTAACAAGAAACCTAAATTGCAAACACATCAGTCACAAAAGCTACAAAACTATTTAATGTGTCATGGCAAACAGTCTCAAAAATAATGTTGACATATGCCAACCATGGAACACCTGCATTGGCAAAGAAGAACTGCTGTCTCGAGGTGAAGCTCTGCAGTATAGTTACTAAATGCCACAAAATTAGATACAGAACAGAATGAGCACCCTGTGTTGCAATCTTGACAAGCACTAGACTTCGTGAGCTACACAAAGCTGGAATGTTTGGTAGGGCTGCTATTCACAAACTGCTCGTATCCAAAGCCGGCATGTAAAAATGTATATACTGGGGCAAGGAGCACAAATCCTGTACATGTGAACAATGGAAAAAGCTGTCTGTTATCCTATTTCCTACCAGCATCCAAATGATGCTTTTAACTCTAAATATCTATTGCCAATTGTTAAACACAGTGAGGGATCTGTAATGTTACCAGCAGCCATTTTGTGGAAGTCATTAGGTTTGACGATTTCTCTGTATATGAGGTCATTCTACAGGACTGGGTACATTCTGCTGTGTTGTAAATGACGTTCCGATATCCTCTGATAAAGGAAACTCCACTGTAATTATATTGTTAGACTTAAGCGCAGCCTTTGACACCGTTGACCATTCTGTTTTACTACACAGGCTAGAAAATGACATTGGGCTTACAGGCACTGTGCCTGCCTGGTTTAGTTCTTATTTATCAAATCGATTCCAATACGTACAGAAATGTGCTGACAGGACTCCATCATTATACACAGAGATACTGAGGCTTTACTGTTTTCACTTTACAGGCTTCCACTGGGATACCACAAATGAAGTTTCTTCGTTGTTATCAATAATTAGTGAGTTAGTGAATTAAAGGAGTGGATAGATGACAACTACTTGTCTTTGAATGCAGATAAAACAGAAAATTAAATTGTCAGAGGGAATGACGCTGTTCACAACAGTATTTTGTCAACATTTAACTAAGTTGGAATCACCATTAGTTTTGCTGAATCGACCCACAATCTAGGAGTTATCTTTGATAAGAGCAAAACTATCTAAAACATATTTTTTCCATCTTAGAAATGTTGGAAAATTAAGGTGTTTTCTGAATATGCAAGGATACTGAGAAATTAATTTGTGCATTTATAAATAGTAGGACTAATTACTGCAATGCTGTATTCACTGGATGTTCAGATTGTTCTTTATACCGCTCCCAGTAAATCCAAAATACTGCTGCAAGAATTATTACAAGAACAAGAAAATACAAACACATAACTCCAGTTCTTAAATCCTTACACTCGCCCCTGGTTAAATTTAGTGCAAATGCTGAGGTCTGGCTTACTTATCTAAACTTATCATTACTGACAAATTAGAACGTACTTTAAGATCTCAAGATGCTGATCTGCTTATGATTCCAAGGATTAATAAAATAACAATGGGAGGTCAGGCTTTTAATTACAGGCCCCACTGTGGAGTGGTCTGCCTGCTACTATAAGGGATCTATGTTGTTAGTCATTAGCACTAAAACATAAGTAATGCAATATTTATAAACTGTAACTAACTTCAAATCCTGCTATTGACTGTGTGATCATGAGTAAATTACTTTACCTGCTTGTGCTCCAAGTGGAAAAACAAAAGCATTGTAAATAATTGTATCTCAAATGTTGCAAGCTACCTTAGATAAAGGCGTCAGCCAAATGATAAGTAATCATTTAGAACAAATCATAGCACATAAACTGCACTGCTTAAAGTAGTAAATGATTTTCTGGTTAATGCAGACAGAGGCTGTATATTTATTCTCATTTTATTAGACCTGAGCACAGTATTTAACACCATAGATCACAGTTGGGGCGTGCGGGGTACACACCATCTCCCCATCCCAACACAGTCAGACACAAGTTCAGCACAACACACATTTTTATTTCAGTTGGAAACTATTTCCTTTTTGTTTCCTTCCTACATAGCACAGCACAACAAAGTACTAAGCAAAATTAAACAGCACTCTTCTTTCTTTATCTTCTCTTCTTACTTCCGCCTGTTATCATCCTCTAGTAAGCTTCATCCCTCTTCCTCCAGACTCTGGCTCTTGGAGTAGAGTCAGCTGGCTCCTTTTGTGCCGCACCCGGGAGCACTTTCAGTGGCCTGTTAGCATGGTCCAGAAGCACTTCTGGGTGAGGAGGAAGCCCGATGCAGTACCCCCTGGAGGCAACCACTGAACTCCAACTCCAATTAAGCCTTGCGAGAGTCAATGCTACTGGTACCAGGTACCATGGTACCCATGGGTCTGCCATCTAGTGTTCTGCGTAGATAATGCTCTGTGCACGCTCTCTCCTCAGTCCTTCCTTTACGAAAGTGTCCTGGCCAGGTAAGGGCCCTGGCCATCCGCCATTTAGTATTCGTATAAATCACCTTAGACAGCAGGTTGGCTTCTCAGGCAGTGTTCTAAATTTGCTTCCACCTTATTTAACAAGTAGAAAATTCATTCATTCAAATTGCGAGTTGTGGTGATTGTAGTTCAGAGATCATGATATTGTACAATATACATTATGTCACAAGGATCTACTCTGGGCCTGCAGTTGTTTTCAATCGGTATGCTGCCATTAGGACAGAGAATCACAAAAACACAAGGCGAACTACTACAGCACTATAGATGACATTTATCTTTACTTATCTGTAGCATCTGATGACCCTGACACTGGGCTGTCTGTAGCAATGAAAATAATGATGGTATTAGAAATAAACGTGATCTACCTCCACCTTGACCTTAAATTCTAGGAAAGAATTTAATTATAATCATTGACTCTGACCTCAACTTTAAATCCCACATTAGCCAGATTACTAGGAATGCATTTCTCCAGTTAAGGACCTTTGCAAAAGTTAGACCTGTAATAACATTGCATGATGCTGAAAAATCACACTTTTATTTTTAGATTACTATAGTGCACTCCCTAACTGGTCTACCTAAGAAGGACAACAATCAGTGGGAGTGAGTCCAGAATGCAGGAAAATCTGAGCACATCTCACCAGTTTCAGTGTTGTTACATTCGATGCCAGTGTCCTTTATAATTTATTTTTTAAAATACCCCAAATGGTGTATAAAGCCTTAACTAATCAGCTCCTTCCTATAGTGCCTGTTCACTTACATTCCAAGTCATAACATCAGATTGTCTAACTGGTTAGCTTGTTATTCCAAGAGTCATAAATAAAAGAAGCAGTGAGGCGGCCTTTTGCAATTATGCACCAAAAATTTGGGATACTTTATTAATAGAAATATGCCAAGCTAACTCAGTTGGATCATTTAAAGAAAACTCATAAAAGCCCACTTTTTTAATTTGTCTTTTTTAAATCTGCATTTTATTTTTTTTATTTTTATTTATTTTATTATACTTTATTAATCCCGAAGGAAATCACTTGGTTTTTTCTCATACCCCTTGGGGTCAGAGTGCAGGGTCAGCCATTGTACAGCGCCCCTGGAGCAATTGAAGGTTAAGGGCCTTGCTCAAGGGCCCAGCAGAGTAGAATCTCTTTTGGCAGTGATGGGGATTTGCACCGGCAACCTTCGGGATACTAGCGCAGATCCTTTATTTTTCATTTTTTAGAATTATCATACTCTTCAATGAATCTGCTCTCATTGTTAATCTTTACTTTTCTCTGATTTACTTTTCCAGTTCTTCTGCGGTGGCGTTCTATGCCACCACCACCTGATCAGAGTCCTGTGCAGCCAGCTGTGATGTGTGAATGTTTAAATCAAAGTGGATACACCAACTTGTTATGCTCCAAGGTTATTATAGTTTTACCTTTTTATATTAGTTTTTATTTCTATATTTTTTCTGACCTTACTTGGAAATTCAGTTTAGTTTTAGTTTTCCTTCATTGTGTATTTTTAGTTTTAGTTTAGTTTTTATTTCACAAAGATATTTCTGTTTTACTTTAATATCTATTAGTTTCAGTTTTACTTTTAGTAATTATGGCATGGAGCTTCCACGGAGTTTAGGTTTATGTCACAATCAGACAGAATTGTACACTTGATGGATTTGGATATAATAGGAGTTTAATGTTAGTCAACCAAGCAGTGTAGTAAGCTTCCACTATCTGGTTTTGTATTTGTCTGATAAAAACATGCATAATCAAAACAAGGTATTGAATATGAAAAATTTCTCACAATTTTATAATTTTTAAAATATTTTCTATGTCATTTGTGCAGAACAAATCTGTGCTGACTGTTGGCACTTTTTATCTTTTTCTTTTATTGCACAACATGGGCCAATTTGTAATGAATTTTAAGGTTTTTTACTCTAAATGTCTACAGCACACAACATTTCCTGCTCCAACGACAATGTGCTGGGCTTTGATCTCTGATTCCATCTCAGGCCCATACAATTTATAGACAGAATGTTGCCACCTGCAGGTCTGGAAAGATATCAAAAATCAGAAAACAGAATCTGACAGGTATGATCATGAATATCACAGGGGCTTAGGGAGAACAGGACTCTTAGACTTGAATGAGTGTGTAGACCCCACCTGGCTGTATTGAGGGAAACACAGAACAACAAGCATGTAGTGTGAACGTTAGGGGTGGTGAGACTTGAATAGCCCACCATAAGAACAGTAAACCAATAATGAGCAAGGCAAGAGTACGTAATAAGAGTATGGACAGGAACAAAATGACAGAGACATCATCTGAGATTAAGAACAACATATGCATTATCTAAACCTGTTTATCCACAGCAGGATCACAGGATACCAGGAGCCTACCCAAAAAGGTTTGGATGCAAGGCAGGAAAAATCCCTGGTATGCAATATGTATGACATGGCTGATGTTAAGAACAAAAAGAATATGATATTTCAACTAGAAAGAGAGAAACTTTGAAAAAAGGAAGACAAATGTTTTAAAATATAATTCTGCTAATGGATTACTTTCACAATATTAGGTATTTTGAGTTGTGAATATTAACTAAAAAAATAAATTAATAAATATAGAATAAATACTGTTATGTATTGAAGTAAATGTAATAATGATTGGTAGTATTCCCAGACAGCAGGGGCGCCACAGTGGGGTTAAGAGATATCTTGGACAAGTGGTTACAGAAAACATTCATAGTAAAAAAACTACTGTGCAGTTAACATAACTTCTGGCTTCAGTGTCTATCATTGAATGTCTGCCGTCATCATCCTCAAATTACCTAACATAACAAATACAAAAACCCATTAGTATGTTTAGTTTTTCATCACTTGGCAGACTCTCTTCGCCTTCCTACCTTTGTTTGTATAGCGCCATTATTAAATGATGTTTTTAAAGCAAAAGTGATTGTTCAGTAAGAATATGCTGATCTTGTATGATGTCCTTGTCAATCTCTCAATCAGTGGCGTTTTATTTTCAAAAACCGGGAGTGGTCTCCCCTTGACTCTCTCGAATACTCAGATATGGGGATGGATATTTGAGGAGTAAACCGCAAAACTAGGATTATATTATGTACATTAAAGAGCCATCAACAACAAATCAAATCAAATTAATATATTGAACAATTATTATAAAAGTAAAGTTGAATAAACCAGACTCTGCAGCTGCACGAATAAAAAAAAAAAAAAAACTAAGTATGTGTTCAGGTAAAGTACAACTTCCGGGTGATGGGTTTGGCCCAAAGTTAATACAGAGCTACAATTTTGATGTAACATCCACATGACGAATTTCATCCATCTATCTTGTTGCGTTTTTGAGTTATCGCATTTACACACACAAAGATAATTCCAAAAAACGGTATTTTTGGACTCGGAGGTCTATAACGTCAAGATTCATCAAAATATTGAGGTCAAATTTTCATGATTACTATACTTTCTCTATAAGTAAAGTATAGTAAAGTAAAACGATTTCTCCTGTGCGAAGTGGCAGGTGAATTGCTGTCAACAAAAAGCAGTCACCTGAGAAATAAACTGAAACGTTACTCACTCATGATTTTTCTGTCCATATGGTAAAGTTTTTGTTTTGTAATTATTATACGCGTATTACAGTTTATGAAAATGTTTTTTTAATAATAGTTTCAGTTTTGATTTTAGTTTCTGTTAACTATAATAACCTTGTTATGCTCACTTAAACACATGTTAGGCATAATGCCCAGTTAGTGTTGGGTGGTAGTTTGGTGCCCCTTGAACTCGCTGCAGATTTTGATTGTTCCTCCATCTTAACTGGATATTTTTTTTCTGTCCACCCTGGCCAACTGACCTTATTATCTGACTTGCATTTAGAGACTTCAATAACAATTCAGTATTTAAGGACTCTGCTTCTCTTATTTATATTTTTGTCTTATGTAACTGTATATTATTTATTTTTTACTTTTACTTTTTATTAATTATTATTCACAGGTATATTAACTCTTTGAAGGCTGAATATTTTTTCCAAAAAACTCAGTTTTCTGAAAATCACACAAAGTAATAGTTTCAAACATACGTCAACATAAAACATCTGTTGCTGTGTGCTGTGGTTGCTGTCAGTGCCTGTCACCATCTCTGGCTGCGCGGAGGGTAGCTCAACGGCCAGCAGGAATGCACAGGAGGCTGGCTGCCTGGCTAACTTCATGTAGCAGGTGGGCTGTGGTGGCAGTTGCAATGTGACACAATCTGGTTTGTACCTCTAAGTGGCGGTCCTCCAAGGCCAACGTTGCTGTAGGTGCATCAGCTACACAGATGTGTTCAGCACCGTGATTAGCTGGGGACCGATCAGCTGATGCTGATTCATCACTTTTGTTATGGGTCTTCAACATCTGATCACTTACATCAAAATTGGATCCCAACATGTCAGAGTCCGATTCAGCAGTAATATGTAACATGTTGTCCACAGAGTATTTGTCTTTGCACATTCATTTTGGTCTCTCACCAGATGTTGATCCAATTTTAAAGGCTGATTGCTCTTTGCTACTGATGCACACTCAGGGAATTGAGGACAAATCAATGAAGCTAACTTTCCTTCTAGCAAAAAGAGTCAAACTAATACATAACAAGTTTTAGAACGAGTTAGGAATGTGTTTTGTATCTGTTTACAGCTGATTAACGTTCTCTACCCCTGAATTGCGACCAAATTCGACATCTGCCCTGAAAGAGTTAATGGAAGGAATTATTAATTATAAGATTGAGCAGCATATGGCAAGAACAGGAGTTTTACTGAATAGTCAGCATGGGGTCTGAAGAGGGAGGTTGTGTTTTACTAATATGCTGGAATTCTATGAGGAAGCAACAAAAGGATACAATCAGAGTGAAGCAGATGGTATGATTTATCTGGACTGTCAGAAAGCATCTGAGAAGGTGCCACATGAGAGGTTGGGCATCAGACTAAAAGAAGTGGGAGTCCAGGGTGATGTTTGTAGATGGGTGAAAAATTGGCTCAGACACAGGAAGCAGAGGGTGATGGTGTGAACTGACCAATGTTAAGAGTGGTGACCAGCAGGGGTCAGTGCTGGGGAGCTACAGAGCCCTACTTTGTTGGGCTTCCATCACACTTTGGAGAACCCCAAGACCTTGCTAACAAGCCAACTGGAGTAATCCCAGGTGCAGTATAAAAGGAGCTGCCTGCCTTCATTCAGAGAACTGGAGTTGGGAAGTGGAGGGCAAAGCTTAGTGGAGTGGAGTGGAAAGAGAGAGAGAGAGAGAGAGAGAAAAAAAAAGAAAAGAAAAGAAGGCAAAGTGCTGTTTATTTGACTGGGATTGCAGTACTGTGCTTTGCTGCTGGTGGAAAACAAATGGAAAGAGTTTTCTACACCTCAATAAAAGCCTGTGTTGTGCCTGGTGTGCTCCCTTTGTGGCCACAATACTTATATGAAGTTGTGATACTGAATTAATTAAAACATAATTAAAAGGACTGAAG
Source organism: Erpetoichthys calabaricus (assembly GCF_900747795.2). NCBI lineage: Eukaryota > Metazoa > Chordata > Cladistia > Polypteriformes > Polypteridae > Erpetoichthys > Erpetoichthys calabaricus. The sequence continues at coordinate 325,436,301 of NC_041397.2, forward strand.
GTAACTAAAGGGTTAACATAACATGTCTTAAAACTTGAGGATGTGAGGTCTGCCTCATCTTAGAAAAACCACCAGGTTGATTTCACAAGGTTAAAATGAGGTAAATGAGTAATGAACACCTCTCTGGAAAGGGAGGATAAACCAATGGGAAAGACCAAACACCACACCAAGAAAGCAGATAGTAAAATCCAGAGAACTCCCCTTTAACACTTGAATTACCAGAGCCTACGAAAAAACTCGTATATCCGGCCCACCTTAAATCACTTCTTAAAACCCTTCTCACCTCTCCGCCAGCGTCTTTTGTCATCTAAATGTACTGATAAAGACAAGCTGCCAGCAGCCGGCTATTCCATCCCCCCAACGACTTAGAACGTAAACGAGCTTTTCCCAGCTCATGCCTTGATTGATTATCTGGGAGTGAAGTGGAGTTTTAGAGTAGAAATAATAAGATTGTTATTTGAAACACACGCATTTCATATGTGTTGCATTTCTACAGTAATCTGTGTAAACACATTGTTAAAACAGAAACAGGTTTACAATATTATAGTAGCAAATGACAAAATGTAGGCATAAACTATATAATGTATGAAGCCTGAAGTCCAAATATCAAAGAAACACTCTCACAAAAGGTACAAAAAAAAGCCACCGCCAAAAAAAACGCCTTAGTGTGAGACATTGATATAAATTAACTATCACTGCTTCTGTGGTGTAACAGTATCAGTCGCTGACTGGGAATCAGAAGGTCATGAGTTCGATCCTGCACAACTCCCTTTTGAGAAGTGTTCTTATTTTCACTATTTTAGAATAAAAAGATACATTTGATTTCAGTCTGTAACAGCCAGTGTAATTTATGATATTTGTAAAGGTTAGCTTTATTTTTTTTTAAATTCACTTTTCATTGTCTCAGTCGTGTTCAGGATACTTCCCTACCGCCCCCCACCTGACACTGCTGTTTTTACATAAAGACGCGCTATAGTTCTGCAGTGTATCACGATACATACGACCGCGTGTTTTTTTCCCGCAATATTGCCAGTCCCCACGTGTTGCTGTATGCTGTTTCTTTTGTACTCCCGGACATGCAGAGGAAAGCATAGTAAAGAGCAGTAACTTCAGCGCTATATGCAATCATCAGACACTCCCCATCTGATACTACTGTTTTCACATAAAGACGCGCTAAAGCTCTGCAGTGTACTGAAGTGTCTGCATGCACTTTTCGTGGCATTACATGTGTATTTTTTGAGCATGCCCATGTAGCTCAAACACAGGAACATATGTTGATGTAAAAGTAAAACAAAACAAGTGCACTTTTATTCAAGACTATAACCGAACAAAAAAGAAAGCAAGTTACAGTAGGCGGTTGATATGACAGCTTGCGTGGTGCAATGCTAAGAACTGCTGATTTCCATTCTGTGCTATATAACTGTTAACATTTGAATCTGATGATTGCATATAGCGCTGTCTTATTCAGTGTGCGCAAGAACATGCAGGTGGCCAGTTGCTGAGTGCTACAACGCACATTTTAAAAAAAGAAAGAGACAAATATATGTGACGTTTTGAAGAAATCATTTTATGACGTGAATAGTACCAATCAGAAAACATCGTCGAAGTAATGCAATATTATTTGAAAACGAACAGCGTCAGATCGGGTGTGAAGTTATACTGGCGCTGTTTGAGTCAGATCAGAAGCTGAATAAGCAGAAAAAGCTCCTGTTCTGACTCTAAGTAAAAAAGCATGAATTAATCAACAGAAATAACCGCGATTGACATTTTAAAGATAACGATTTACAGTGCATACCAATTGATAAATTCAATGTCCGTTTGAGGGAAAAAAAAACAAAACACTTTCTTCAAAGCTGGGAATCGAACTCACGTCTCTGTAGCACGACAGGGCTGTTGTGCCCCAATTCAGCAAATCTTAGCGTTAAGCCACGGAAGCTGTTGTAGCATCCTTGAACTTTTTGTGAAAATGTTTATTTGATGTTTGGACTTCAGGCTTCACAGATTCTATAGTTTATGCCTAAATTTTGTAACATTTATTACTAAAATATGAAAAAGTTTCTGTTTTAGCAATGTGTTTACACAGATTACTGTAGCAACGGAACACACATGAAATGTATGTATTCCAAATAGCGATCTATTATTTTCATTCTAAAACTCCAGCAGTTCAGTCACTCCCAGATAATCAAACAAGCCATGAGCTGGGAAAACTTAGTGAACGTTCTGCGACGGTGGGGGATGGAATAGCCGGCTACTCGCTGCTCCTCTTAATCGGCACATTTAGAAGACAAAAGAGAGGTGAGAACGGTTTTAAGGTGGGCCGGATCTACGAGTTTTTTCATAGACTCTGGTAATTCTAGTGTTAAACGAGGTAGCAGTTAGGTAAATGGGAGTCTATAGCAGTCTGGAAATACTCGTGGCTATAGTTGATTTGTTAAGATGACAGAATTCTGCATATTACGAGTCAGATGACGTGATGTATTAGATGAGGTAAGGCAGTAGAAAAGTATAAAAGTAAGTGAATTGTTCTGCTTTCTCGTTTGTCTCTATGACTTACTTCTTTCAATACAGAGGAAAGTATTTTCCACAACACTCTTCAAGTGCTGCTATGCCTTTCTTGTACAGTGGCAGCAGGCATGTGCACGGGCGTTACTTTTCACGTTGACTGGGATTTATGTAGTGGAAGAACGTGGAAGTTGGCATATGCACAGATTTATGCATCTGGATTTTTTTGTCAATACGCACATTTCCACTTTTGTCAGTACACCATGTTTTAGTGTGAATTTTACGCGCAGCGTTATGCATGAGGCCCCAGGAGAGAATGAAGTTGCAGTGGGCATCTTGGAGTTGGAGAAGGAGATTGAAGTTGTGTGCTAAGTTAGACCACCTCATGAATAAGTTTAATGGACTACGTGCAGTAGGTAAGGTTACAAAATAAATTCTGCACACTTCAGCCAGACTCTTATGGATTTGAAAAAGCACAAATATGTCATTAAAAATATCAACACCATATTTTATATTTGTATTTGCATTGAAGTATAGCGTCATATAAATTTAAATATGTTTAACTCAATGCCACAGATAAAGACAAGCGATGCATGGAAAGATTTATATTGCGTAATGTAAAAATAGAAAAATACAGATCAACATACATTTAACCATTAATCTTCAGTAAAAGGACAGAGAGTTGGTAGCTCTATTTAAGAAATTGCTTGGCCACAATGTGGGTCTGTAGACAGGTTGTCAGTTTGAGAGATGCAAACAATCCTCATCTCTGGCCATAAAACTCTTGTCTCTATTTACGCCATGTTGTAATGTGTTCAGTTTTAGTTTCACTTCCCATTCTTTTCTCTCTTGCTGTGTTCTGAAGTTGCCCATAAGCCCTGTGACTTTGATGTCTCTCTCACAGTGTCCATGGCTGCTACAGGAACATTTGTGTTGCCATGCTTGGTGTGGCACCTGTGTAAGTTCATTCTTTGGTGGAGTGTTTGTCCAGTTTCTCCCACACAGAGTGCAGTGTCTGGACATTTCATACAAAGAATTGGGTGGACCACATTGTATGGAAAAACTCATCAGAAACCTCAAAAGACTTTGTTGGACAGTTATCTTATCCAAAGATCTTGACCAGACATTGTTCTCCTCTCTTGCTAAATTAATCTTAGCCTGAAGAGGTCTATTAATTTTTGACATTTAAGATGTCTCCCTTAAAGGTTGTCCAATGATGTATCTGTCCTGGTGTCTATATAAACACAGGGGACTCCAGTTTCTGGATGACATCTCACCTGAAGAAGGGGCCTGAACTGCCTTGAAAGCTTGCCTATTGTAATCTTTTTAGTTAGCCAATAAACTGTGTCATTTTGCTTGACTTCTCATTACATTCACAATGGCTAACATGGTACAACACCCTAGTACTAAATACATCTGACAAAGTGAGAAAATTCAGAAACATGATCCCCTCAGACCTCAACACGTAATCACACCACAGAAAACTGACCAGTGTCTTGTCCAAGGCCCAAAATAGGCAGTAGCAGCAGGATTGATTTAGAACAATAATAATGATAATAATACATTGTTACCTTTATGTTGAATATAAATGGTTATTATCATTTGTATCATTATTATGTTGATAAATAATAAAGTGCATCAAAATCAAAAAAAGGAAGGATATGTAAGAAAGGAACAAAGAGCAATAGCATGTAACGGAAGGCTAGTGAATGCAAAGTTAAGAAGCTGGCATTAAAAATCAAGCAATTCACTGACTTGATCTCAAATGCAAACAATCCCAATGCGTCAAGTACATCTGGCTATAAAACATTTTTACAACTCGCATCTTTTGTATTTTATTTGTTCTCCATGTTATGTTTATGAAAGGAGAAAAAATTAGAAGTGCAACAAACTCTCAGTGGTAGGATATGGCAGGGATTACTTGTTGAATTTGGGATAATTTGAAGAGGATAAAAAGGTGGAAGAATTGTATTAAAGAAGTCATATGAAAGAAATAAAGCTAAATGCAGACAACAAACAAACAAACAAAGATGTTCTCCAAGCTGAAGAGAAACAGGATTTTATCTGAAGTGCTCTTACCTTTGGTGTTATATCTTGCAGATTTATCTACAATAAAGAAACACAAAAATATCATAAGAATCGGAACCGAAAATAACTGATGTAATCTTTATTTAAATTATACTATATACGTGTCTGTTACAAATTTTGAACGTACCTCTCATTTTTCTCCATTTTAATATCAGCAGTGTGGTTCCTGCCACACAAAGAGCCAACGACACCCAGAAAGCCACTGACCAGCCAGAGATATTTGGGGAGAAAACTGGAAAAAAAGAGGAAAGATGTGAGAATGTGGGAATTAGAAACGAGCTTCGACAAATACACTTCACATGGTAAGGTCAGGCACTTTTACTAGCTGAGTGAGGCCAAATGGCCAGCACAGAGAAGACGCCCAGAACAAGAGAGCCGAATTGCAGATGTCCAGTCTTGTGACCAAAGAAAAAAAATCAATCAGAACACAAGCTTCTGATCATTCTGAGGGGTTTTATTTTTAAATAATTTTATTTTGTATTTATTTTATGATTTTTTTAATGTTTTAGTGTTATCTTTATTATTGTTTTTCAGTTACTTAAACCAAAATTATCATGGCCATAATGACATTGGCTGCTTTCTATTGATGACGAATACACACCATCAGTAGCATCCACGTTTCTTGATGGATAACCACAACTTTCAGGTGCATTTAGTTATTGCTAGATATTTTTAAAGTCTCAATCTCCTGTGGTATGTTCACAATGACTTTTGGTTAACGTTTTGGGCTTTTATTTATTTTTGTTTATATTGTGCTGTTCTCTTTCACCTCTTGGTCCATTCTTATTAATTCTTCCCTTATGGTTTGCCATTTGTTTATCTCTGGCAGTATACAAATGGACTGTCAGCTGGGTATGGTACAAAGTCTTATTACGGTAGCTTCAAAAATGTCAATATTAGTAAAGTGCTGAGGGTGTTAAAGAGCAGCCCTGGTTTACTCCAGTGGTCCACAGATGATGTCATATTGACTGGCAGGCATGGACTGGCCATCAGGGCTAATAGAACACTCTCTGCTGGGCCACAACTGTGAGGAGAAAGATGAGATGAGATTGGCCCAAACTGCTGTCCAGTCACATGATCATACTAACTGCCAGTGATGGTCAAACTGTTCAAAGTCCGTATGCATCCCTGGAGAGGGGAGTTAGGAATCACCCCTTCATGTCTGTAGTATACACCCCTTGGCTTACCAAAACAGCGCCCTTTGGTGTCCGTAGTGGAGTGGGCACCACTTGATTTATATTTACGGCACACCCTTTAACTTTCATAAACAGTGCACTAGGTAGTCACCTAATGATTGACCAGCTCTACTAAACCCCCAAGCCGTTCCTATACAGCTCTAACCTAACTGCCTGGCTGAACTTAAGAAGAGGGAAGCATGAAACACATTTGAAATTAGAGATGGAGACAACTTATTTAAAAAATGGAAAGGTGTCAGGGGATAACAAAAACCAAGGAGCAGAGAACTGACTTTACACCATCCTGATCCTCCCTTTAGCAGATCAAAGAACACAATAACCCTCCTTACTCACTCAGGGGGATATAAACTGTATCTAAAGAATGGATCGATGGAGTTCCTTTATCTCTTTTTTTAAGTAAACCGTTAGATCAAACTGCCAAACAATATGAATAACCTAAAAAGACCATCTATTAAAAATAATCAGAAGTGTATTATAAGAGAGAAAAAACCCCAACCTAGACAACATACATCATGAGGTCTCTTCTAGTTAAGGTGAGGCCTCTGCTGGTCTAATACTTAAATGAACTTTAAATGGCAGACTCCTCTGCTCCTTGCTGTTTTTAATTTTAGTAGAAAAGAAATCCTTCTGATGTAGGCCTGGAAAAATACAGTGCCTTGTCAGCTTTCATTAGTGACAAATTTCTGAACAGTGTGTCACCTCCCTTTCCTTTTGTTTCACACTTCATAAACTTTTTAAAAGACGGCTCAACAGTAGGGCACTCAAGGACCCCAACATGCACAGCCCCACCAGTTCCACTCTTAAAGCCATAAACCCCACTGACCTTCAGACTTCAGTGCTGCACAATTACATGTACACGTTACTAGAAAGACAGAGCATGTGCGGTCCATACGTAAATGACATTTATGTAGCAATCAGTCTAACAAGGGGGAGCAACACGTAAGAAAGTGAGCAAGGAACTGCAGCAGGGTCAGCATGCCGAAGCGGTCAGTGGAGTATTCTGTTTACTGCGACTACTTATGATGGGCACAAGTGAGGACAATTCACGAGAACAATCACATTAAAACAAATGTTAAATGACTTCTTCAGCAGATTAGGACGACAATTAAGAGAACTCTTTGAATCCTGTCATTAAATAATTAAATATGCCAGGAACTTTGTTTTATTTTTGGTCAGAGGTTTTTTCCATTTTTTATATTAGTGACTTTAAAAGTCTTTGCCCTATGTTTGTTTGAGGACAGGCTGACTGAGGTGCTGAGGCCTACCGTTTTGAGGTCAGCTCTGAGTAAAGCATAGGTCTGGCTTTTGTTTTTTGAGGCCCGCAATATTTTTGAGATGGTGAGCTGGCAGAATTACAAAATGAAAGCATGAATAGGAGTTTAGTTAGGACTAAAACCTTACTTTGTCCATGCGGTGGACCATCAAACTTTGTTAGTTTTTTTATAAAGGATCAGCAAAATACAGCAGAGCAGAGCTGGTAAGAGACTGGGGGACAATGGAGGGCAGGAATATTAGAGAGTTGGGCACGGGTCAGCATCTGACCAGCCAATTTTGTGATGTCCATCGAGATACTGCGATACTGTGCTCACAGATCAATGAAGAACGTTGTGTGTGCAGGCATGGAGAGGAGTGCAAGGATGGCTGATGTTTGAACAAAAACTCCGAGCCATTTGATCCCAGTGCATCCCCACTGACCAGTGATGGCAAATACTCAATTTTTGAATGTGTGCCTCACTGCTACAAAGCTGCTGAGATTTCCTCCATAATAATAATATCAATAATAATAATAATAATAAATTACATTTATAGAATAATTTTCCATTTTCTATCCACCTCAAAGTGTTTTACATAGACAGGGAGCCACTTCAACCACCACTACTGTGTATCATCCTCCTGGACACTGTTCTTTCATTGGTACACTCACCACACATCAGCCATTAGCTTGCCAAGGTGTGAGAGAGACAGTGGATGATATGGGTGTCTGAATGGACATCGTCACAGTGGGCAGTTCAGCTTAGACATCAGGATACACTCTACTTTTTTCAAAGGATGTCCAGGTGTCTTTAATGACTACAGAGAGTCAGGACCTCAGTTTTACATCTCATCCACAGAACAGCACCATTTTTACCACACAGTGTTACTGTCACCACACTGGGGCATTGGAATCCACACACAGTCCACAGGTTAAGCTCCCCCTTGATGGCCTCTTCCTCACCTCTTCAGGCAGCAACTCAAACTTTTCCTAAATGGTCTCCCATCACACTGGCTGGGACTAAACATGCTTAGCTTCAGGTGGACTACCTAATCTGAAGCGCAGGTGGTACATCTGCTAGCTCCATACACCCATGAACCATTGTGATGTAAAGTGGAAGTGGATTTATTAAAGTGAGCCCTTTCACTACTCACCTGTTAAAGCTTCCACCACAGTATTCATTGTCTGACATGGTTCAGATGCCCTGTGCACATTAGAACTAATGGGAAGGCTGAGTCAGTGTTGGAAAGATATACAGTGGTGTGAAAAACTATTTGCCCCCTTCCTGATTTCTTATTCTTTTGCATGTTTGTCACACAAAATGTTTCTGATCATCAAACACATTTAACCATTAGTCAAATATAACACAAGTAAACACAAAATGCAGTTTTTAAATGATGGTTTTTATTATTTAGGGAGAAAAAAAATCCAAAACTACATGGCCCTGTGTGAAAAAGTAATTGCCCCCTTGTTATAAAATAACCTAACTGTGGTGTATCACACCGGAGTTCAATTTCCGTAGCCACCCCCAGGCCCGATTACTGCAACACCTGTTTTAATCAAGAAATCACTTAAATAGGAGTTGCCTGACACAGAGAAGTAGACCAAAAGCACCTCAAAAGCTAGACATTATGCCAAGATCCAAAGAAATTCAGGAACAAATGAGAACAAAAGTAATTGAGATCTATCAGTCTGGTAAAGGTTATAAAGCCATTTCTAAAGCTTTGGGACTCCAGCGAACAACAGTGAGAGCCATTATCCACAAATTGCAAAAACATGGAACAGTGGTGAACCTTCCCAGGAGGTGGCCGGCCGACCAAATTACCCCAAGAGCGCAGAGACGACTCATCCGAGAGATCACAAAAGACCCCATGAAAACGTCTAAAGAACTGCAGGCCTCACTTGCCTCAATTAAGGTCAGTGTTCACGACTCCACCATAAGAAAGAGACTGGCAAAAAACGGCCTGCATGGCAGATTTCAAGACGCAAACCACTGTTAAGCAAAAAGAACATTAGGGCTCGTCTCAATTTTGCTAAGGAAACATCTCAATGATTGCCAAGACTTTGGGAAAATACCTTGTGGACTGATGAGTCAAAAGTTGAACTTTTTGGAAGGCAAATGTCCCGTTACATCTGGCGTAAAAGGAACACAGCATTTCAGAAAAGAACATCATACCAAACAGTAAAATATGGTGGTGGTAGTGGTGATGGTCTGGGGTTGTTTTGCTGCTTCAGGACCTGGAAGGCTTGCTGTGATAGATGGAAACCATGAATTCTACTGTCTACCAAAAAAATCCTGAAGGAGAATGTCCGGCATCTGTTCGTCTACTCAAGCTGAAGTGATCTTGGGTGCTGCAACAGGACAATGACCCAAAACACACCAGCAAATCCACCCTCTGAATGGCTGAAGAAAAACAAAATGAAGACTTTGGGAGTGGCCTAGTCAAAGTCCTGACCTGAATCCAATCGAGGATGCTATGGCATGACCTTAAAAAGGCGGTTCATGCTAGAAAACCCTCAAATAAAGCTGAATTACAACAATTTTGCAAAGATGAGTGGGCCAAAAATTCCTCCAGAGCGCTGTAATAGACTCATTGCAAGTTATCGCAAACGCTTGATTGCAGTTATTGCTGCTAAGGGTGGCCCAACCAGTTATTAGGTTCAGGTGGCAATTACTTTTTCACACAGGGCCATGTAGGTTTGGATTTTTTTTTCTCCCTAAATAATAAAAACCAACATTTACAAACTGCATTTTGTGTTTACTTGTGTTATATTTGACTAATGGTTAAATGTGTTTGATGATCAGAAACATTTTGTGTGACAAACATGCAAAAGAATAAGAAATCAGGAAGGGGGCAAATAGTTTTTCACACCACTGTACGTCTTACAGATCAGACCATTTTATTGAAGTCCTCTCCTTTGGAATGTTGTCACGTTTGAAAGAGGTCTTAATCTGTGTGAATGCTTCAGGTAGTTGAATGTCAACTCACTGTACTTGTGTGAAATGACAGAACTGTCCTATACATTATGTATGGAGGAGAACTTCTGTTAAGATTCCCCTCGATGTTAGGATTTCTCTGGTTTTCCAAAAAACAGAACACACCAAATACAAAGGAAATCTCAAAATGAGGCCTACATCTCTGAAATGGGATCTCAGGCTCTCCTACATGCTTGCCCAAATAAATAATATCAAAATGAGGCCTGATCTCCTTGAGTGACGCTCAGGTTTCTCTGAGGCCCAGTATTTAAAATGGCCTTTCTCCAAACAAGACAATAAAGGAAAAGCCTAAATTTAAACAATCTATAGCAATCTGCAAAATAAAGTGAATCTGTAAATAGGATTCAGAAATAAAACTAAAAACCTCTGCTCCCATAACAATCACAATGTTTTTGTTTTTGTTCTTAGAAATGTGAAAAAGCAAAATATCCAAAAAAACAAATGTCAAAAAAAGACTCAGACCAAATAAGCAAAAACAAGAAATACATATAATTAATCAAAATGTTAAAAGATCAGAAAAATTCAAACACAAACATTTTCTCATTACAATCACAATGTCATTCTGGAGCACTCAACCCTATGCCAAGAATATACAGGAGGGGGTGGGGCTCCATGCAGCAAGTATTAAATGGTGGCCTAAAGTCCCACCCACAAAACATAAGGCATATAACCAAAAACACTAAAGTATAAGGACACATACATAAACACTGAATAGTTATTAGAAAAATTAGTATTCAAAACATAAACTACAAAAGACCAAAAATGCAACAGATAGATAGATAGATAGATAGATAGATAGATAGATAGATAGATAGATAGATAGATAGATAGATAGATAGATAGATAGATAGATAGATAGATAGATAGATAGATAGATAGGGTGCAATTTGGCTTTTACAAAAGCTTAATAAATAAATAAAAACATTCAAAATACATTAATAATTATTATGACAAACATACACCAGAATGACTGAAAAGAAAGTAAACGCTTGACTTGGCAATCCCAGTCACAGTGAATAATTCATTGGCTGAGAGCCCTCATGTTGGTGTGTCACAGAGAGGATGTGTAGCATTTTTTACAATAATGACACTCAGTTTTTTCCTTTTTCTTAAGTCCACTACTATCGTATTCCATAACTGCTTTGTTAATTAGCTTGTTAATTTGGAGAACCTCTCTTGCCTGTTATTGGTGTAGACCCTCAAGTCCTTGTATAAGCGGGCCACCTCTACATCCACTCCCTCAATACTGACCAGACATAGAGGCCAATCAGCAGTTCCTTGGTTTTGCTGATGTTAAGATACAGACAGTACTCAAAGTTCTCCCCCTGACTCCTCTTCTCTGTCTTATCCCTCTTATCAGTACACCCCATAAATGAAGAATCATCTGAGAATTTCTCAAAGTGACCTAACCTGCTGTTCTGTTTCTAGTCAGAGGTGTACAGAGTGATGAGTAAGGCAGACAGGCCTTTTCCTGTGGTGCTCCAGTGTTGCCCACACAGTCATTGAGCCTCACAAACTGTGGTCTGCCTGACAGATAGACCATCATCAGGATGCCACAGTTTACACCCCAGACCAGACAGATTTTTGTATCTTCCACTACACTCTTAGTCTGACAGTCAAACAGCAGTGGGTCCAGGTAGTCTACCACAAGAGGACTCATAATACAGGACCAGCATCTCAAAGGTCTTCAGGATGTGGGATATAACATAGTAACAAAATATACAAAAATATTAAAGAAAAATGTACTTGTGCTGGGATAAAACTACTTTGAGTTGAGTTTTTAATTCTTGTGAAAGAAGACTTAGGCTATCTACAAGGTAGTCTCACATGGTGTAGTTAGTGCCCCCTAGTGGCTCACCACTGGTTACTGATCGGAGAAGATCATTTGAAACTGGAAAAGGCCTTGCAGTCCGCGCTTTCACCTACTCCACGCGAGCCGGGAACATCGGCTGTAATAGAGCCTGTCGCTTCACCCCTGGAGGTTTCTAAACCAAAACTCAAGAACATATTCTTTCTACTCACCAGTACATCATTGCTACTCAAGAATAGATTATTTCTTTATAGATAATAATTTCTTGCCTACGATTAAATCTTGCAAGTACGATGCTATTGTTATTTCCGACCATGCACCTCTAATCTTGGAGCTAAAGTCACTATGCCCCACACAATCATCTCGTAGATGGCGTCTAAGAAAGTATCAGAACTAAAAAGCGAAATTACTAGAACAGATGAAGAACATGCCAGGCTTCCAAGCGAGGCTCTAAATAGGAAAAGGCAGACTCTGAATTCAGAACTCAACCTCTTGACAACTAAAGAAACTGAACAACTAATTTATAAATCTAGACATCATTACTATGAACATGGAGAGAAAGCTAATAAGCTTTTAGCTCAACAAATCCACAAGCAAGAAGTTCGCAATGCAATCCCAGTAATCACCAACACGAATGGAGTCAAAATCATTGACCATAAAAATGTAATGCACACATTTAGAGACTACTATAAATCCTTATATTCTACTAAGTTTAAAGAAGACAACACACAATCGAATGCATTTCTGGATACATTACAGGTACCACAAATAGATGCTTTTAGTGCGGAGGAACTGGATAAACCTCTGGTGTTATAAGAATTACTAGATGCTATAAAGTCACTTCAAAGTGGGAAAGCAGCAGGCCGTGATGGCTACCCTGCAGAATTTTATAAGAAATTCTCCGCTCACCTAGTTCCCCTCCTATTAGCAACATTTACAGAAGCTACAGGCAATCAAATTCTACCTCAAACTTTTCGCCAAGCATTAATCACTGCCTTTCCTAAACAAAATAAGGACTTATTACAATGTGCATCATATAGACCAATTTCACTTCTGAATAATGATGTTAAGATACTCTCAAAAATCATAGCTAGAAGGATGGAGAAAGTGCTGCCTTCGGTAATATCACAAGATCAAACTGGATTTATCAAGGGTCGACACTATCCTCCAATCTTCGACGCCTGTTTAATGTAATATACTCACCAACAAAGTCAAACACCCCAGAAATATTATTATCATTGGATGAAGAAAAAGCATTTGACATGATTGAATGTAAATACCTTTTCACTGCATTGGAGAAATTTGGGTTTGGCCCGAACCTTTGTGCATGGATCAAACTACTGTATACCAATCCAGAAGCTTCAGTTTGTATTAACAACATTAATTCAGACTACAGTAATCCCTCGCTACTTCGCGGTTCACTTTTCGCGGATTCACGACTTCGCGGGTTTTTAAATACAAGTGATTGCCCGCCTATCGCGGAAGTTATGTTCCAGACCCATCAGCAACAGGAGAAAATCCGCGATATAGAAAGACCATATAAATAAACATTTTTATAGTTTAAGCCTTAAAATACCCATCCCACATGCTTTAAACACATGTAAACTTATAAAACACACTTTGTTAACACATATGATATGTGGATGTCGGGCTAAGGATATGAGTAACATCTCACTATTATAAAACATTTTAACTTCATGCAAGACAAGACAGTGAGACAGGAAAATTGGTGATGTACAGGCTTTTAAATTATTGACAGGCAGAGCGAAAATCAGCACAAAGCCAGCACAAAGTCCACTTCTCCTTAGCTTTCATTCAGCTCCCCACCCCCTTGACAATGCGAACTGCGCCTCCGGGGAGGGGGGCTTTGAGCGAACGTGCGTTCAGCCCTCACAAAACCACACACACACACACTCCTCCTCCTTCCGAAAGCGCAGAGCGGCAAGCAGGCATTTTGGCAGAAGCAGCACAAAGTCCATTTCTGCTCAGCGTGAGTTCAGCTGCCCCCTTTCACAAAGCGAGTGCAGACACATTGACGTCTGATCGCTGCGTGCAGTGTGCAGTGTTGGTCTGCTGTGTTTAAGAATGTAGAAAGTGTTTAAGAGCATAGGAAGTGTTTATAAGAGTGTGGGAAAGGTTAACAAGAGAGTGAGAAAGGTTTATAAGAGTGTGGGAAGGGTTTATAAAGCCTTAAAATATGTTTAAATAATAAAATAAATATAGGTCGCTACTTCGCGGATTTTCACCTATCGCGGGGGGCTCTGGAACGTAACCCCCGCGATAGGTGAGGGATTACTGTAATTTAAACTAGAACGTGGTACCAGACAAGGATGCCCCCTGTCACCCTGCTATTTGCAATCGCCATTGAACCACTGGTGGTTCACTGTCAAAATGCCGATCAGATAAATGGGATTATCAGAGAAGGACTGGAACAGAAAATTTCTCTATATGCAGATGATATGGTACTGTATATATCAGTCCCACAAAATTCTGTGCCTGCAGTCTTAACAGCAAGTTTTACAGAATTTCAAAAGATCTCTGGTCTCAGAATTAATCTGAATAAAAGTGTACTCTTTCCAGTGAATTCACAAGCATATAATATTAGATTAGACACCCTACCTTTTACCATAGCAGATCAGTTTAAATACCTAGGGGTAAATATCACAAGTAAACATAAAGCTCTTTATCAACAAAATTTTGCCGTCTGTATGGAAACAATTAAGCAAGACTTGCATGGATGGTCAACCCTTCATCTCACTCTAGCCGGAAGAATTAACGTTGTTAAGATGAATATTCTTCCTGAGTTTCTTTTTTTATTTCAAAACATTGCAATAGATAGATAGATAGATAGATAGATAGATAGATAGATAGATAGATAGATAGATAGATAGATAGATAGATAGATAGATAGATAGATAGATAGATAGATAGATAGATAGATAGATAGATAGATAAATTTAAATTTTAAATTTTTAAAATGACCTTTATTTTAAACAGTAACAAAAACATTAACAAAACAATATACACATTCAATTAACATAAAAAAACCAAGCGTCATAATAAACAAGAGAGCCATACATCCGACCCCAACTACTCCCCTTTACACTCCTCCTACTCCGCACATTAATAAGAACTTTAACAGTTAATAATTCATTATAACACAAAGACCACCTTTACTCCCCTTTACACTCCTCCTACTCCGCACATTAATAATAACTTTAACAGTTAATAATTCATTATAAACACAAAGACCACCTTTACTCCCCTTTACACTCCTCCTACTCCGCACATTAATAAGAACTTCAACAGTTAATAATTCATTATAACACAAAGACCACCTTTACTCCCCTTCACACTCCTCCTACTCCGCACATTAATAATAAATTTAACAGTTAATAATTCATTAAAACACAAAGACCACCTGTACTCCCCTTTACACTCCTCCTACTCCGCACATTAATAATAAATTTAACAGTTAATAATTCATTATAACACAAAGACCACCTTTACTCCCCTTTACACTCCTCCTACTCCGCACGTTAATAATAACTTTAACAGTTAATAATTCATTAAAACACAAAGACCACCTGTACTCCCCTTTACACTCCTCCTACTCCGCACATTAATAATAAATTTAACAGTTAATAATTCATTATAACACAAAGACCACCTTTACTCCCCTTTACACTCCTCCTACTCCGCACATTAATAATAAATTTAACAGTTAATAATTCATTATAACACAAAGACCACCTTTACTCCCCTTTACACTCCTCCTACTCCGCACGTTAATAATAACTTTAACAGTTAATAATTCATTATAACACAAAGACCACCTGTACTCCCCTTTACACTCCTCCTACTCCGCACGTTAATAATAAATTTAACAGTTAATAATTCAGTATAACACAAAGATCACCTTTACTCCCCTTTACACTCCTCCTACTCCGCACATTAATAATAAATTTAACAGTTAATAATTCATTATAACACAAAGACCACCTGTACTCCCCTTTACACTCCTCCTACTCCGCACAATAATAACTACATGATGTTCATGCCCACCATTACTTTTTGTTATTCCCAGTTGAACACCAGTTCACCCCCCTCCACAGCACACAGTACCTGTCGTGTCCCCCACATGTCTCTAAACATTTCTAAATTGTTAGTTAATTTATGATACATGAAATCAAGTTTCAGTCTACTTTTAATTAAAATTTTAAAGAGCAGCAGAGCGTCAGTCCCCATGAGGTTCTTCTCTTTGTTTCTCCTTGTTTTTAAAATTGCTAACTTGGCTTGTCCTAACAGAAAATTTCCAATAACACATTTATTCTTATTGTTTTGGTAATAATTAATACCAAAGACAAAGCAAATAGTAGAGAACTTAAAACCAAATCCACCAAGAAGAAAGTCCAAGAACCTGAACAACGGCTTCAGCCGTTCACAGTGAATGAACAGATGACAAATGGTTTCTCTCACATTACAGAACTTTAATCGTAAACACAAACGAGTTTGTGGCTAAGGCCGAGTGTGTAATCCTCCACTGCAGATCTCCAAGTCTTTTCTGTAATGGGAGTTTATAATAAGCTCTCCATGAAGGTGAGATATTCTCAGAGACCTGCAGTTCCTTCCTCCACAGTGTGTCAGGTAACTCCTTCAATTGATTATAAAATGTAATTTTGACACACAGTTTATACAGTTCTTTTTTGGTAAACAGTTCAAAGTCTTTTTCAACTACAGTACCAAAACGGAGAAGGCGCCCAGGCCTGTCTGTGTGGTCAGTAACATTTGGCCTCACGATAATGGCAGGCGATGCCATCTCTGCCTCTAGTGTGTCCTCACCTGTGAAATATTCGGCACACACAGAACTCGCTCCTGACCTCCTCAGTGCTGTTTTTACCTGGCTGAGAAAAAGTTCAACCAGGCGTATTGATCTGATGCCCAGGACTGTCGCTAGGTGGGCAGGTGTGTGCCAGCACCTCATATCTGTGTTAATCAGGTCAATTATTTTTAAAAGTCTATTGTTCAAAAGAATAGATACAAAAAATTCTGAAAGCAATAATGGGCATTCTATCAGAGGATTCCACACTAAAGGTTCTTCTATGAACCAATTAGTACTCTCCAGATTTAGCCTTTAATAAAGTATCTATCTATCTAGATAGATAGATAGATAGATAGATAGATAGATAGATAGATAGATAGATAGATAGATAGATAGATAGATAGATAGATAGATAGATAGATAGATAGATACTTTATTAATCCCAGGGGGAAATTCACATCATATACATCGATAAATAATTTTTAACCAATTAGATTCAACAATAACCTCATTTATTTGGAACTCAAAACATCCACGTATCCAAAGAGCAACCCTACATAGACCTGAGGCAGAAGGTGGCATGGCTTTACCCAACTTTCAGTTTTATTACTGGGCAGCAAACATACAAGCTATAAAAACCTGGACACAAATAGATAAACATACACAGGCTTGATCCACAATAGAAGTAAAATCCTGTAGTACTTCTTTATATCCCCTGTTTTGTGCCCCAATAAATGCAAGGTATCGGCAATATACTAATAACCCAATTGTGCTTCACTCACTCAGAATATGAACCAATGTAGAAAGAATTTTAAGATGGAGAACTTTTTATCTGTGGCACCTCTGCAAGAGAACCACCTCTTTCAACCCTTGCAAACATATGCAGTTTTAATATCTGGAAAAAAATTGGGATTAAAATGCTCAGAGATCTTTATATAGACAACATCTTTGCATCCTACAAACAATTACATTCCAAATTTAACTTTCTACCTACACATTTCTTTCACTATCTTCAAATTAAGAACTTTGTTAAACAGAACCTGCCCGATTTTCCTCATCTTGCATTCTCGTCCATGCTGGAAAAAAATATTGTTCAATTTCAAGGACTTAGACACAATCTCTGCAAGATATAAAATTATTTTACAGTCTCTCCCTTTCAAAGATCCAAGAGGACAATGGGAAAAAGATCTCTTAATCAATATATCAGAAAAGGAGTGGAAGGTAGCAAGAGACTTCACTCGCGCTCCATATGCGCAAAGCACACAATTATTCAACTCAAAGTTATATATCGAGCACATCTGTCTTGCCTAAAACTATCCAAAATGTGTCCAGGGCAAGATCCAACCTGCGAACGCTGCAATCAAGTCCCATCCTCACTGGGTCACATGTTTTGGGCCTGCGCCAAATTAACATAATTTTGGACCAAAATTTTTAAGTGCCTTTCAGACAGCCTTGGGGTCACAATCCCTCCTAATCCACAAACAGCTGTGTTTGGTGTTCTTCCAGATGGGTTTAAAGTGGAGAAGGACAAACAAACTGTGATCACCTTCACTACACTTTTGGCACGCAGACTTATTTTGCTAAACTGGAAGAATCCTAACTCTCCTCTTTTAAGTCAGTGGGTAACCGATGTTCTATACTATTTGAATTGGAAAAAATCAAATATTCAGTTAGAGGATCTGTACAGAATTTTTTTAAAACCTGGCAGAATATAATCAATCAAATTTTAGAATAAGCTCTTAAAGCACAGAGGAAGCAATTATCTCCACATTTCTTTTTCTTCTCCATTCATCTCTACTGGCCTATTAAACTCATCAATTTAGGTATGTTTACAAGCCTACAAGTTTTACCCCGTTGGCCATGCTCTCTCTCTCAGGGGTGGGGGTCGACTTGTTTTTCAATCCTATTTTTTGTAAAAATTGATCGATTTGTATGAATGAATTAATACAATTATATATAAAAAATAAATAAACAATATATTTACTTTTAACGTGTTACAACGTTTTTATGTCTTTTTCATTTTATGACACCATTTTGATGAGGTGAATTTTGTTTCGATGGCCATTTTAGTTGTGGCTCAATCTGTCATTTTGGATTATTGCCTTATTTACTGTACCATGTGTTACTGTCACTATGACATGTATTAGTGAGACATTTTCACTTTTTCAAATACTCTCTAGTTACAATGGAAATCTTTCTACTTTTCATAATTCTCTTGTTGTTATGTCCTGATTTTCAAAAACTTAAATAGATGAACACCTCAAAAAACACAAGCCAGACCTACTCTTCACCTCAGGTTTGTAGGTCTCATCATTTCAGACAGTCTAGTCCTAAACTCAAAAGGCAGGCTTACAATATACCTAAATGTTGGGCAAAGGCTTTTAAAAGCAGTGTCCCCAAAAATGGTTGAGGAAAACCACAAAAAAACAAAAAACTCTGCCTCACCCACCAAAAATTTCTTTTAGTATTTAAATATTTTATTAAGAAGATTCAAAAAAATAATATCTAAAGGCAGGATGCAAAATGGAAGCAAAAGTAGGTTTGCATAATAATCCAGAAATCTAAGTACCAGAAACAGTACTTTAACTCAATAACTGAGGGCAAAGCCCCAACCTCCGAATTCATAGAAAACACAATCAAAAAAGACAGCAATGAACCTCAATGCCGACACAGCATTATTAAGCACTTCTTCTCCATAAATACTGCAGGGAGCTCCACATAAGGGGCACAGGCCAGAAACAAAGAAAACTAACACATACTGTATAAAAGCGCAATTATTAACAAACAACACCATATTAATTACATAAAGCAGAGAAAATACAAAACCAAAACATAATTAATAATACAACATACAAATTAATATTGAAAATAAAACAAAAAGGTTAAAAAAACCTGCTTGATCCAAGGATGAGACCCTGTTTGATAAATAACACTAGACAGATGTGTTTACATTATACCAGCTCAGGCCTCATTTACTTTCTACTCTTTATATGTCAGCATAAAATACTCCAAAAGTGAGGAGCATTGATGAAGGTGTTACAATAAAAGCAGATGAGAGAGCCATCTGCTCTAAAATCAGTAACCTGGTGTGTCTGTGACCTCTAACTACTCACCATAGACCCCCATTTTGGACTGATAGGCCGGTCTGGTTGTGTTACTTCTCATCAGACAGGAGAACACGCTAAACTCCCACATGATGGGGATGATGCTGCTCACCCTGAGGAGACCCTCATCATCCCGTTGTACTGTTAAGGTAGACTGTGAAGTCACATCTACACCATTCATGTCTCTCCAGGTCACTTTAGGTTGAGAGCTCCACTTCTCAGAGCTGCACTCCAGTCTGGTCTGCTGGTCCTCTGTAGTGCTGATGGAAATGGAAGGCTGAGTGCCAACGACTGTGAAGAGAAATGAAAGAAAATAAAGAAGGGAAGGAAGAGAGGAAAGACTCAGCTAAAAGGACAATGTGTTGTGACAAATGGGAACTAAAGCTTTGTCTGAGATTTCATAAGTGGGCTCATAGACCTCTAAGTTTTTATTGATGGATTCTCACTTTCTATTTTTTTATTACATTTTATAAAATTATTTAAAGTGTATAATCATTGAAATTCTCAAATGTATGATATGTGAGGGAAAAAAGTGCATCCAGGATTGAAGGTCACATTTTGAAGGTAATGGCTAAATGTAGCCACACCCACGAGGAGAGTCTGACCAATCAAATTTATGCAGACATGTGCAGGCTACACAGGCACCAGAGTGACGTCTGTGTGGATTTTTGGCCTGCTGTTCTAAAAGTGCTAACCCATAAAACACAGAGTTTCTGACTGTAGATGCACAGTTTTCAATATGACATTAGTGTTCCTCTGTCCTGTTCTTCCTGGTTTTGTTGTGTCACTCCATTAGATTTTTAACAACAATAATAACATTTCTTTCTGTTGTACATTTTTATGCAAACAACGTCGCTCAAAGTGCTTAAAGAGGTCAACAAATTAAAATTAGATAAGAAAAATAATGAATAAATAGTATGCAAAAAAGAATGCACACTTTCACAAGAGAGATGCTGCTATGGTGTGAAATTTTGTATATACTGTAAGTTGATAAATATTTTGTTTGTCTTTATTTGTATCTTAGACAAAGTAATGTAATATTAGTTTTATATCATTGATAAGATCAGCAGTGGTTGATGTTTAATTAACCAACCTTCTTAGGACTAAGTCAGGAGAGTGAATTTTATGACAGGGTCAGGGGAACTGCCTAAAACCAGTTTGACCAGTGATTCTCTGCAGGACTCTCTCAATCAACCCCCACAGGAAAGCCAGACTGCCTAGCTGGCAAACATCACCTTAACAAATGGTATTGGGGGTCGGTGTAAAACTAATGTGTCACACCAGTATTCTATTGGTGTAAAGTGGCCTGTTTGGGTTTAAATCAGAAGCCATTAATTGATTGTTTTGTCTTGGTAGAGTTCTCTGTTATTCTACTTTCCCCTTTTGTATTCTTTATTGTGTAGCCTTTGTCAGAATGCCTCAAATCCCACAGACTTAGCACTGTGTATAGGGTATTGTACTTTATAACTTCTACCCATCTTCCCTTCTACATTTATAATCTCAGGCAATTGCACAGAGTAAAAGCAGGAGTTAAGTTTAAGTAACGTAACAACCTGATAAATGCTGATGTGTAGTTTCAGGTGGCACACAGACTTGTTAGTTATTTAAGATGTCTCTAATTAAGACCTCATTTGTGGTCAGCTTTCTTCAGAACAGGACTCATGCCTGTCTCAATATGGCTGCCAAGTTGTGCTCTTCATTGTGTTGTCCTTTTCAGTCCATGGTGTGTGAGATGCTCCTTCATCAAATGGTGTGAAGAAGGGATAAAGCAAGGAAATTTATAGATTCTCTGTCCAAACCCTACAGCTAATTGGTACTTAATGGCTTCTGATTTAAAACCAAACAGGCAACTTTAGACCAATAGAATTCTGGTGCAACACAATTGGTTTCACACCTGCTGCCAATACCATTGGTTGAGCTGATGCTTGCCAGCTGGGTAGTTGGCGTACATGCAGGGGTTGATTGAGAGAGTCCTGCAGAGAATCACTTGTCAAACTGGTTTTAGGCAGTTCCCCTGACCCTGTCGTAAAGTTAAATCTCCTGATTTAGTCCTAATAGGGGTTTTCATTATTTAAACATCAAACCATTGCTGTTCTTATCAATGATATAACACTAATTTTACATTACGTTGTCCAAGATGCAAATAAAGACATACAAAATATTTATCAACTTATTTACAAAATTTCACACTGCACCACTTGCATAATTAACAGAAATAAAAGTTCAACTTTTAAAGTTCATTTCTATTAAGTTCACTCAAAATGACAACATGAGCTCCTCTTGTACCTTCAGTGCTGCTCATTTTTTTGGGTGTTTGTTATGTTGCTTTTACTGCTCTGTTTGTATATTTGGTACTAAATCATATATATATTTTGTATTTTTGGTCAGTAAAACACCTTTTGATGATAAAAGCAGCTAATGGTTGGTGGGTTAGTTGATTGAAAACAAAAATGTCTGACTCTACAAACTGTATTCACTTTCTATTACAAAGGAGGCAGAGTGTGTCACTATAGAGTGAGCTTACACTGAAAAGGTGACACGGCTTCCTCTGTTACAAATCAAACCTTTAATGCGACGTTCATGAATGTACACAAAAGGCAGCACTTTTTGTTTTAGGTGAGAAATAGAAATACAGCAGTTTTGGTTTTACAAGACACCAAGCAGGATATCCACACATTTGAGCCATTATGTGTCCATCTGACAGTCACATGATCAGCATGTCTGGAAACACTCAGTCACTTCTGCTGTTTGGTCCCACCTTACTAAAGTGGACAAAGGCCATTAGAGGGATTATGTGAAATGCATGAAAAAATAAAAAGCACACTGAGAATCACCTTCAACGTTCAGAGTGAAGTGAGCCTCTTCTTCCCATTGTCCAGAATACACAAAACATTTGTAGAGGCCACTATCAGAAACATGGACATCCTGGAGTCGTAGAGACACATTTCCATTCACGAGGTCTTCTGGAAAAAGCACAGTCCTTCCCTTATAGGCTTCAATTTGATTCTTTGTTATAATTTCAGAATTCCGGTATAACAACACCGGTGTGAAGAAATCACCTTGAATCCACCTCACGTCAAAGCCCCGAGCATTGAGAGCTGGTGACAGTGAGGCTGGCAGAGTCACATCTTCACCAACAAGAGCAAAAACAGCATTAGGGGGTCCAAGAATCTGAAACATCTCTGAAAAAGCAAAGCACAAATAACTGCAGTGAAAGTCAAGACAAGTTTAGTCAACCACAAGAAGGCAAATTCCATTATGGCTTCCATTAGAGATGAAGAGTAAATACCATATTGTCATCTCCTGTACCTCCTCTCCCAAACTGATCTGAAGTTGATTTCTAGCAGTTGATTTCATGCTCAGCTGTTAGGTTCTGCATTAAACTATCCGACACTCATCTAAAGTGGTTTAAAAAGTATCTAGAACAAAGACCACAGTGTGCACAAAGTCAGCGAGTTCCCACTAGGTCAGATGTTCTGGGATTGTCCGGCACTCTGACCATTTAATGAAACAAAATTTATGTGTGTGTGTGTGTGTGTGTACGTGTGTGTGCGTGTGTGTGTGCGTGTGTGTGTGTGTGTGTCAGACAGGCTTGAGCCTAAAATCAACGCCTGTGCTTTACGGCAACCATTTGCAGTAACAGCAGATGGGCCACCATGTTGTGTGTTACATGCAGCTCATTTTACTCAACTGGAGGAGTCCTAATCCACCCTCCATGACTTGGTAGGGAAATTAAGTCATGAAAACCTGGAAAAGAAAATCTGAAGAAGGAAAGGTTCACAGCATTTTCAGAATTTGGCTAGAATTTGCTCTTATAAAACAAACATAGTGAGAATCAACTGTTTGTTTCCTCCCTGTTTGTTATTACTTCAGATTGGACTACCATTAATGTCACTGTCAGAACTGGGTAAGGGGTCTCAGGGGGTCCAGTGTTCAGTTTGATCTCATTTAGTCTGAAATGAAATGTTTGCATGGCGTGTATTTCTGGCTGAGCTGAGTTTTCCTGACTGTTATGTGATCTGTTAGCTCGATAAACCTAGTGAAATAGCAGCAATGTTTATTTATGTAGCACATTGTCATGTGTAAGAGTATTTCTGAGTGCTTTACAATAATAGTAACACAACAGAGTTAAAGAGAAAGTAAAACACTAAAATTTAAACAACAAGGTTATGACACACGTTCGTCTGAACTCTCTGCTCAACAGAAAGAGATTGGCATAGAGTTAAAACAGAAACACTAAATAGAAGAGAAGTCTGCTGTGGTGCAAACAGAAAAATTTCATTTACTGGAAAAGTAACCAGTCATTGAATTAAATAAGAAAATCAAATGAAACAAACACATACGTGTCCAGGCAACGTGTGCCACGTGGAGTAACACAAACACAAAGCAGCTCCATCCCTTCTCGGTCTTCATGACTGCAAATGACTGAAGAAGTTGGAGTTGTTCACAGGAACTGACTGTAAAATATGAGGAGTGACAAAATGCTGTAAACTGGAAACTCAAAGGGCTTTTCTATGGTGCTGATTTCCCTAACTGAACAGAGCGAGCTCCTGTGTACTACAACATGTCAATCACAATCTTCTGTCATTTGTAGTTTATCATGAATAAAGTCAATATGAGTGCTGAAAACTGCAAAATCCAAAAATATAATTACTATTGGCAGAGAAAAATTAACCTTCTGAGATGAATTGTAACCTCATAAAAGGAATACTCCTCTGGAAAATGGTATTTGATCATTTGTTACTTATCCAGGTTTGTTTGTAGTGATGACCCAAAACAAATGAATGTTTTCATAGAAAACTGAAATTCAATGGGCGCATGCAGCGGGCCATTACTGGAGAACTGCAAACATCAACTGTAAACCTCAGAGATTAATGAACTCCTGTAGCTGGTGTCTGGAATAAGAGACGGCACCAACCACAATTCCACCATGTTTAGACATCAGTCTTTCTATCAGCTTCCCAGGACTTCAAACCTCTGTCTATTCCAAGCCATCTGACTCCCACAGTTACCTTCTCTATACCTCTTTCCATCCCTAAAATCTCTTTACCTCTTTCACAGGTCCTTAGACTCTGGCTACCTCCATAGGGATGAGGTTAAACACTCAGAATGAGAAGTTTCTTCATTGATAGAAGATAACCTTCTCAAATTATAAACAGGGCCAGTAGTAGACTTCATAACAATCCACTCAAAGAGGAA
The DNA here is from genome assembly GCF_900747795.2 of Erpetoichthys calabaricus. Taxonomy (NCBI): domain Eukaryota; kingdom Metazoa; phylum Chordata; class Cladistia; order Polypteriformes; family Polypteridae; genus Erpetoichthys; species Erpetoichthys calabaricus. The sequence continues at coordinate 325,461,272 of NC_041397.2, forward strand.
ACCCAATAATGAAACCTGCATTCCCCTGGTTCACCTATTTCAGCCTAATGCTTTTTCTCTCATATGGGACATTATACAAAATTTCCCAATTTTGCAGACTGATCTCTCCAAGGAAGACTTTTTCCAGATCCCTCTTGTTCTTCTGTTGATCATCTTACAGACACAAACTTCTCACCCTTACCTGACTTCACAGAGGAAAGCCACATTCTGTCCCAGGCACTTTGAGCTATAACAAGATCCACTGTGTCATTTGTAAATATGTAACCAAAATACAATACAATACAATACAATTTTTTTTTGTATAGCCCAAAATCACACAGGAAGTGCCGCAATGGGCTTTAACAGGCCCTGCCTCTTGACAGCCCCCCAGCCTTGACTCTCTAAGAAGACAAGAAAAACTCCCAAAAAAACCCTTGTAGGGAAAAAATCAAAGAGACCTCAGGAAAGGCAGTTCAAAGAGAGACCCCTTTCCAGGTAGATTGGGTGTGTAGTGGGTGTCAAAAAGAAGGGGGTCAAATACAATACAATACAATACACAAAACAGAACACAAGTAATCCTCAATACAACATAAAAATAAAAATTTTACAAATATGGAGCACAATTTAACAGTAGATGATATCCCATAATATGATTTGGATTTGTTTTGAGTCCTGGACACCGCATTCATCAAGCTGCCTCCCCCATTTGCCCATTCCACAGCTGAAATAGCACTAATCCTATGACAGGACCCCTCTAACCCACGATTCCTGCGATCCTCCATCAGGGATGACTTTACCTTAGGCAGGCAAAACAACTTGGCAGTTGGGCCGTGGCACCAAGTGCCACATTTGAGTACCGAGAAGAGAAACAGAATAGGTGAGGGTTAGAATCCAATTATAACTATCATGTTACTTATGTTTTAGTGCTAATGACTGACAGAAGAGATGCAGTCTGTACAGTTAATCAGCAGCTCTAGTCAGGGTGTGTTAAAGTGAAGTTGTGAGTCTTCAGCCGGGATTTGAAAGCTGAGACTGAAGGGGCATCTCTTATAGTAGCAGGCAGACCATTCCACAGTTTAGGGGCCCTGTAACTAAAAGCTGGACCTCCCACTGTTATTTTATTAATCCTTGGAATCATAAGCAGACCGGCATCTTGAGATCTTAATGTGCGCTCTGGTTTGTAAGTCATGATAAGTTCAGACAAGTAAGCCGGACCTCGACCATTTAATGCTTTATATGTTAAAAGAAGGATTTTGAAATCTGCCCTAAACTTAACCGGGAGCCAGTATAAGGATTTAAGAACTGGAGTTATGTGTTCGTATTTTCTTTTTCTTGTAATAATTCTTGCAGCAACATTTTGGATTAACTGTAGGCTGTATAAAGAACAGTTTGAACATCCAGTTAACACCGCATTGCAGTAGTCAATCCTACTAGAAATAAATGCATGAATTAATTTCTCAGAATCCTGTTTATTTAGAAAGCGCCTTAATTTCCCAACATTTTTAAGATGGAAGAAACATGATTTAAATGACATGCTAGAGTCAAAGATAACTCCTAGATTGCGGGCTGATTCAGTAAATGTAATGGTGATTCCAACTAAGTTAAATGATGACAAAATATTGTGGTGATCAGCGTCATTCCCTCCAATAATTAACATCTCTGTTTTATCTGTGTTTAAAGACAAGTAGTTTTCATCCATCCATTCCTTTAATTCACTAACATAACTAATTAAACACAACATCGGAGAAACTTCATTTCATTTAAATGAAAGGTATAACTGGGTGTCATCTGCATATGAGTGAAAATTAACATTATGTTTCCAAATGAGAGATCCCAGTGGAAGCATGTAAAGTGAAAACAGTAAAGGTCCGAGTACTAAGCCCTGCGGGACACCATATTGAACTTCTGTGTGTAATGATGGAGTCCTGTCAGCACATTTCTGTACATATTGGAATCGATTTGATAAATAAGAACTAAACCAAGCGAGCACACTGCCTGTAAGCCCAACATCATTTTCTAGCCTGTGCAATAAAATAGAATGGCCAATGGTGTCAAATGCTGCACTTAAGTCTAACAACAGAATTACAGTGGCGTTGCCTTCATTAGAGGATATCAGAAGGTCATTTACAACACACATTAGTGCCGTTTCTGTACTACTGTACTATGACCAGTGCGGAAACCAGACTGGAATTTCTCAAATAAATTGTGATGCGTAAGGTGTGACTGAATCTGATTGGCGACTACTTTTTCTAGTATTTTAGAGAGAAACAGTAAATTTGAAATAGGCCTATAATTATTTAGTATATGTGGGTCAAGGTCTGACATTTTAAGTAATGGTTTAATGACTGACACTTTTAGTGCATCAGGTACTGTGCCATGCAATAATGAACTATTGATAATGTTAAGAATAAGCACTGCAAGAATATCCATTGCACTTTTTACTAGTTTTTTGGCACTGGATCTAGGGAACAAGTAATAACCTTTATCTGATCCCTCTGGTAAATTCAATAGTAAACAACGGGCCTCTTACCTATCTAAACATCTGAATTACTGCAGTTCATGTAGGTCGTGTATAGCAGTCTACACAGGGAATTAGCTTGCATGACCGTTTCAGGGAGCACATCCAAACCGTTAAAATCAACGACTTGACAAAGCCTATTGTAAAACACTTCACATCCCTTGATCACAACCACATTTATTTTCCTGGTTATGTTCTTTCACAAGGCTTCAAAGACACTTTTCAAATAAAAACTAAAACTCAGCTCAATCACAGTCTGGAATCAGGTCTTAATAACTGACTAACTTTTTAAGCTTTCCCTTCTTCTCCTCTAATGGCAGCTTTTTCTCACCTCCTCTTAACTTTTCTTCTCTCCTATGCCCTGATTTTGTTCTCCTCCTTTATTTTTCATATGTTTTTTCCTTTTCAGTTACACACCCAATGAAGGCTGCACAGTCCAAATGTTGGGTCTTTTCTTTCCCTTTCAGCATGGAAATTACCTTTAACTGTTTGTTTTCCTCTGCAGATGCTCGCTGATGCTGCCCTGCACTAACTCAACATATTTCACATATCAGTTATACTGTTGAATCCTCACAACATCCAAAACACATGTATTTTTGATATAATATTGTTAAATAAATACTTGCAATCGTGGGCATTTCACATTCAAATGCTCTTGAGTTTTTGAAAGGACGACCCGTCTCTCACATTCATTCATTGGTCTAGAGCCCTGTCTTCAACTGTTTCAGACAACTGCATTGTACTACATACACAGGGCAACAATCTGTCACAGTCAGGAGATGGACAGCAACAATTGTGGTAGGGCATTTGTCAAAGGTAACCTAAATTCTGACTGACCTTTGACATTAACAACAGAAGAAAATGTTACCACCAGGGTGTAAGTTGTAAATTGGAACTGAAGCTCGAAAGTATGTGAGATAGCAGATACCATACTGATTATTTATGGCTCAGTTAATTTCACATTTCTCGTACAAGTAAACATGACCAATGACTGAGGTTTGTGTGTGCTGAGTGGACAGAGTATTGACTACTCAAATGAAGTGTCACTGCAACCACAGTTTATGCCAATTCGTTTGGACTGGAAGAAATTTAAAATTCCCTTCACAATTTGAGAATGTAACTTAAATAGATCACAGATGAAATAATGGAAGCATGGGAATTATCCAATGCCAAAGAAATTCAAAGTTTAAAGCAGAGCTGGTAAAATCATATGCACAGTTCTATCCATCTATCCATCCAGTGTGGTGCCAGTCCCAGCAAGAATACAGCACGAGGCAGGAACAATCTCTGAATGAGGCACCAGCTCTTTGCTAGCGCTGCAACACAAATGTTTAATTATTAACATCCATCCATTTTCCAACCCGCTGAATCCAAACACAGGGTTACGGGGATCTGCTGGAGCCAATCCCAGCCAACACAGGGCAGGAACCAATCCCGGGCAGAGTGCCAACCCACCGCAGGACACACATAAACACACCCACACACCAAGCACACACTAGGAAGAAATTTAGAATCGCCAATCCACCTAACCTGCATGTCTTTGGACTGTGGGAGGAAACTGGAGCACCCGGAGGAAACCCACGCAGACACAGGGAGAACATGCAAACTCCACGCAGGGAGGACCCGGGAAGCGAACCCGGGTCTCCTAACTGCGAGGCAGCAATGCTACCACTGCGCCACCCCTTAATTATTAACATCATTATTTAAATGATGTTAACATTTTATTTGTATAATGTAATAAACGTATTTTGCTGCATTTCATCTTAAAAATTTTAGCGTCATCATATGTAAATAAATATGCGCTTTATAAAGTGGCTCAGGTTGTGCAATATTATAAGTGTATCGCAAGTTTACAGTGAGGTGATTGTACTTATAAGTACAAACAGTTCTACAAGGAGCACTTGATGGACTGATTGAGTGCATTTATAGTTGTTGGGATGAAACTGTTTGTGAACTGCGAGATCCGTTCAGGAAAGGCTCTGAAGCATTTACCGTATGAGAGCAGTTCAATAGACAGCATGGCTGAGGCAGCGTGTGGTTGATGCTGTATACTGATAATTCTCTTTCCAATCAGCTGCTGTAGAGCTGTGAATCCACACTCAGATACAGTGATATAAATACTCCGAGTGGTGTAGTGAGAGTAATATGGAAAAAGATGATCCGCTATGGCAACCCCTAACGGGAGCAGCTGAAAGAAGAAGAAGGTGCTGTGAGAGTAACAACGCTAAAGCAGCTATGGTATTTGGAATAGTTTGACCATTCTGTGGACCATCATATTGTTACATGTTAATTACAATCGGATGGCTTAAACTAATAAATGATATGCGGTTAATTTCAGTGTATTTGATAAAGCCGTGTCAAGGATGTGGATCTAAAAAAGAAAAAGGAAACCACACTGGAACAAAAGCACTGCTTTGACGCTGGGAGCCGCCAGTTTGCAAAACCAAGCAGAGAATTTGCGTACGCCAGGGATTGAGCTAGCACAAAAATGTGCATGGCTTTGCGCCAAGTTTAGGCTTTATACATGTGAGTGTAAGTCAACATTTTTGTGCGTACGCACCGTTTATATATGAGGTCCCTGATCTGACACTGTTATTTTTTATTTGAAACTGGGAATAACTGTAGATGAATAACTGTATGGAACTGACACTAACTGACTGAGTTTGCTTTCCTGGGGGAAGTGGCGGTCTTGGAACAGAAGCTTGTCGATGTTGTAACCTCTTTTTATTTTTCCATCGACTTTTCTTGTAAGAAGCGACAACGAAGTTCCTCTGCAAGGTGAACAAAGAACACTCTTCTTTTCTCGGTGGCTCTTGTGCATGCCTTGTACAGTACATGTGCGTTGATCGCAGCCAGGTCAAACATGTTGTAGAACACAGCAACTGGCCACCTGCGTGTTCCTGCTCGCACTGACCTCCGCTTCTCCCAGGAAAGCAAACTCAGTCAGCATCAGGCTCCCCTTCAATGTAATAGGAACCACAGCACAGGGAGAAGTGTGTGCATTGCATCAGATACACGTCATAAATGTAGGAAGAACGGTCCTTGGGTGTGTGGGAACTTTTAACATTTGAATCTGATGATTGCATATAGCGTGGAACTGACCTCTCTGTACTATTCTTTCCTCTGCATGTCCTGGAGTACAAAAGAAACACCACCATGCACTAAAATGTAGAAACTGGGCACGATTAAAAAAAAACACACAGTCACTGATTACAACTGCAAGAAAGCATGCAATTTAATATGAATAATATGAATAATGTTGCATTAGTGCCACAATGTATCCCAACAGGTCATAAAATGAATAATTCCAAATATCATATATACCTATGTCTCTGTTTTTTGTCAGTTGGTCTTTGACATCATGGACCATAAGGTGCATACTAATTCAGCGTGAGCAGGAACACTCAATAAAAGTGAATAAAAAAATTAATGTGACGGAGAGATACAAATAAGGCCGATTCACCAGCATTTGTGTGTTAGCTTTTATCCCTCCAGATCAGAGAATTTCCAGTTCCATTTTCTCAAAACACCAATCACATCCACAGTTATTCCCAGTTTCAAATAAAAAATAACAGCGTCAGATCCCTGAGGGGGGACGCTGTTGTGTTGTGATCGTGACTGATAGAATAAAAGTGGAAAAAAAAAAAAACTCTAACTTTTACAAATACTATAAATGTACACTGGCTGTTACAGACACAAATCAAATATATGTCTTTATTGTATAATATTAACAATAAGAGCAGCTCACTACTCAAAACTATAAATATACGAGGCAGTCAGGATCGAAACGGGGGACTTTTGATTACAAGTCAGCAATTCTTATCGCTGCACCACGGAAGCTGTTGCATCTTCCTTGTACCTTTTGTAAAAGTGTTTTTTTGATCTTTGGAATTCAGCCTTCACACATTATACAGTTCATGTCTATATTTTGTCATTTATTACTAAAATATGAAAAACGTTTCTGTTTTAATGATGTGTTTACACAGATTATTGTAGAAACGGAGCACACATGAAATGCATGTGTTCCAAATAACGATCTATAATGTACCCTTTAAAACTTCAGCTCTTCACTCCCAGATAATCAAGGCTTGAGCTGGAAGAACATCTTGCCCTTTCTGCAGCGGTGGGGTGGTAGGATAGCCGGCTTTTTGCTGCTTGTGTTGATTGACACATTTACAAGACAATACACGCTGACAGAGAGGTGCAATGGGATTTAAGGTGGGCCGGAATTATGAGTTTTTTCATAGGTTTTAGTAATTCTAGTGTTAAAGCAACGTTTTACCACATGCTAGGGAGCATCTCAGTCTTCTATGGGAAAAGGAGAAAAGAATTTGGAAAAAATTAATTCAGTCAGTGGATAGGGGGAGCATTGAAAAAAGATGGATGCATAGTGTACATGTTTTGCCATTAAAAGTATGGCAGAGAAAAGATAGGACTTGGAAATGAAAGTGCAAGACATACTCACCTCAACTCAACTCAACTAAATTTCTGTTGTCATTCATTCACATAAGGACACATATCTTTAAATCTCTTTGAGCCAGTCTGCGGTCCCCATGTACTTCAAAAAGACCACTGTCATTCCAGTGCTAAAGAATTCAAAAGTAACATGTCTTAATGACTACAGCCCTGTAGCACTGACTCCTACCATGATGAAGTTCTTCAAGCAGTTGGTCAAAAGACACATCAACTCAATCCTCCCCATCTGCTCTAAACTCACTCCAGTTTTGTTACCGTCTGAATTGCTCCACTGATGATGCCATCTCCTATACCTTGCATGCTATATTATTTCACCTGTAAACCAGGTATACATATGTCAGAATGTTGTTTGTTGATTTCAGCTGAGCATTCAACACAATCATTCCCCTGCAGTCAGTGAGAAAACTATTTTTCCAGGTCTTTGACACTTCACTGTGTAATTGGATTCTGGACGTTTTGATAAAGAGGCCACAGTCAGTGCACAATGGCAGCAGAACATATAATACAGTAAGGCTTAGCGCAGGTGCCCCCCAAGGCTATGTGCTGAGCCCAGTGTTGTTCATGCTGCTTACCCACAACTGCACTGCCAAGTCTGAGTCCAACGTCACTGTCAAGTTTGCAGATGTTGCAACCATAGTCGTTCTCATCAGTAATGATGATGACACATCCCATAGAGAGGAGGTTGAACTTCTGGTGAGGTGGTGTGGTGAAAATAATGTGTCTCTATACATGCACCGGTCAAAGCCAAAGTCTGTTAGTTACCTGCTTCAACTCCATGCCTTGGCTTGTTTCAGATTCCTACATCTCTTGTGTAAAGAAGTGCTTCCTGGCTTCAGTTCTAACTGCGCTTCTCCTTCATTTGAACTGAGGCCCTCAGGTTCCATTTAGTCCTCACCACTGCCTTATAACAGTTCTGTGTTCTGTAGCTGCTAGAGGAATTAGCATCAATCCTCGAATAGGCTGAGTTAGATGCAACACTGATTGCATCTCCTACTGATGATCTGTGCTCATCCAAACCAGAAAGCAGAGATTTTGCTGTTTGTCATGAGAGTTAATAAACATTTGTATTTTTTGATGCATTCAGCATTGGACTTGTAACCGCACATCTAGTTGTGCACATTAACTAAATAAAACATATTAGGATTACTGTGGTCATTTATTTATTTAACAACAACTCAGATTAGATTTCTTTCTTTTTTATCATTATTATTACATGTGGATGTTTCATAAGGTCATATATTTAAAATAACTTTGTGATGATCTGAGAGCAGAAACAATTATATTCCTTTCAAACAAAAATTGTGACCCCCTGCAGTTCTCCAAAGATACAAAGATAAAGATTGAAACATGAACTTATGTGACCTTGTGGACAGCTTTTGAAAATGTTTACCTTATGACTTTGGATGCAAAGAATTGAGACCAACTACTTTGATAACCTCAAAACATAACTGACCAAAGGAATGAGGTAGAAATGAAAATAACAATCTTAACCAACTAAAATTTACTTACTAAGTGTCATTAGGTACATTTGAAGACTGTTTTCCTCAAAGTCAGGATTCAAGAAAAGCATTTTGTGGCTTCTGGATACATTTAATCTTAACAAACAACTAAAGAATGATCTGTCTACGAATGAAGAAGATATTGTAAGGTTTCTAATCTCTTTTGGGGCTCTCCCCAACAGGACAACACGCTGAAGAGCATCCCAAAGCGCGATCGCCGTGTCTGTGGAAGACAGCTTCTCCATTGTTGAGGCCACCGCGCAGGCTCCCAGCGCTGTAGCAGCTCGCCGCGAAAGCAAATCTGAGTCGATCGCGGTCATGCTATAAGCACCAGTCACTGATGGGTGATGTAAGGAACATTATAAATGCAGGGAACATGATTACTTGGCCCCGGCCCTGCCTGTCTGCTGTGTCTGTGTATAGAGGAGTGGTAGATCCCGCTACAATAAATAAGCGTGCTGGTCCTGTTTCAAGCTGAATAAAGCTGGTGTTGCTAAAGTACTGAAACTCAGCCTCGTGATTTGGGGTGCAAGACAACGACTCGCGTGTCACAATATGTTAACTGATGCTGTAGTTCCTCATATGTTATATAAAAAAAAGTTGAAAACTAGTTTACTTCTTGATAAATTTTAGGTAAAACAAAAAAAACAAAAGTACATTTGGACCTTTAAGTGAGTAAGCATTTAGGATCCTAGCCCAGTTTCTGTCTACATGCTTATGTGAAAGTGAATTGTTCACTGTTAAAATATCAAAATAGGGTAAGTCTCCATTAAGACTCTCTTTAATAATCATTTATTCTAACTATTGATAATTTGTGTCATTAAATGCCAGTACATTCTTTTCATTTACAATTACAGTTCAAGTCTGAAACATGAAAAAATAAATTATGTACTGTGCATATATTTATACATATTTTTTTGATTAAAATATTTTCACATAACTGATCATTTTGTAATTTCCTTTTTGTAATTTTTATAGGGATTCCATTGAACTTTTTTTTTTCTTTTTTTTTGTGTAGGGCTCACTACACGACTGTTGTGTTGCATTGCTCAAAATGTCTCCAGTTGGCCAAGTCTGGATGGATGTTTAAGTTCAAGTCAGGTTTATTGTCAGGTGTCCTTAGTACAGTGAAATCCAGACTTGCTTGTCTCTTTAGAACATTTAGCAAAATACAGAAAAAATAAAATTCAAAACTTAACAAAACCACAAATGAATAAATAAATAGGACATATACTTAGCATGAGAAATCATCATGCAGACATGAGGAGGATGTGCAGACTTGACACAGAGAAGGACAAACTTAAAATGACTGAAGCAGCGTGATTTATATGCCCAGTAAATATCCACAATATTAACATTAAAGAAAAAAAACTACAAAATGTACAGTACAGGCTGACACATTTTGGGATTTAGAAAGCTTTTGTTATGTCCACCAAAAAGAATTACATTGAGTGAATGTGAACAGGGACCATAAAATAGGTCATGTAAGAAAGAGCCGACAATCCTGAAAAACTGTGACAATGAGGAAGGTTGCCGTGTTTTCACAAAAGTATCATGTAAAAGTCATGTGAACAAGCAGGAATCATCACTCATGTTATTCTCAATGGATGAAAAACAAGCTCAAAGCCCTTTCTTCTCCAGAGAGTTATGTAATCTTGTCCTGTGTGGCCATGAAGTGACTGTGTCATTGATGTCACACTGATACATGTGCCCTCCTGATTTGTGACCTTACTGTGCTACTTGTGAACTCACTAATGTTGACTGGCCTCCATGTTTTATCTTCAATGCCTCTTTATACAAACAGAGATGACCTCTTCAGTGTTACAATCAGAGGCACAATGGAGTATAAAATCTGATGTCCTAATCCTTAGTTAATCCTTAGTGCTGCTTTTGTCCTAAATTTTAAAACAGAACTAGAATGACATGGAATGTGTCCCTCTGCGACTTCAGATTCACCCACAACTGTGTCTTGGTAGGCCTACCTCAGTGGGCTCTCAGGAAGTGACTGCTGACCCCTCTCATACCACTAATAAGGAGAAGCACAGCAGTGCAATGGCACCTGCCTGAGGTTGAAAGGCACAACGGCTGTGTGTAACTGGATTGTCTTGCGTTGTGCTCTAAATGGGCTGTCTGGTGTTCGACATGTGGTCTTGTGCTTTCATTATGATCAGCAGTCCGGTCAGTTCAGTTAAGATTACAAAGTTAAATGTGTTTCTTACATACCTGTTCACATTTTCTTCACTCAGATATCACATATCAGCAGATTCCACATCTTTGTGGCATATCAGGGTTCTTCAAATGCGGCCTCCTGTGCCCACTGCATTAGAGCCGAGGCCCTGAGATTGTGAGGCCTGGCTGTCTTCATTTGCTCTTTCACTTCTTTCATTTTCACTTTAACATGGCATCCAGCTAAGAGGAACACACCTGAGCCTTGAAGAGACAGAAGAAGCTAAATAAAGAAAAACAGGCCAATGAAAAGGAAGACGTGAGAGGCTCTCTGAGAGTCCCTCACAATCTTTTTACAGGTGTGGCATATTATGAAACAGGGTGCTTTAATTTAATTGCGAACTCCAGCATGAATTTGTCTGCCCTTCCCAAAGCCACGTGAGCAGGTCGAGACTCGCCACACTGACGGCTTCATACCTGACAAACAAGCGTCTTCAGTTTCTTGGAATCAATTTGGAAGTTCAGCGCTGGTTTGGCCCGTTGCCTGTCTCTTTAATAAAACACCAGTCTTTGATGTCGAGCATGCTGTATATGAAATAAATGAAACTTAAATAAAGAGGAGCTGAGCATTGAAGCACATGGCTCCTCGCCTCACAGATAAAAGCTCAGTTAACACAACGTCTGCAAAAGCAGCTGCAACTTCTGACAGCATAACCTGTGATAGCCATCTTCACAAGGGGCTGCTGGAAAGTTTAAGAGTCGTAAATGGAAACAAAGAGCCACAGAGTCAGACATTTCTGGACCTCCAAAGTCTCACAATCAATCAAACTGTAAGAGAAGCTCCCTCATATTTTGCTTGTGGTCAGGAGGACTCGTCTTGCCAGGCTTCTCTCTTTCAAGGCATCACAGGCTGTGCTGGAAATCAGCTACTGGAGGTAAGTCAGTCTGATTCCAGGATGGCATATTTCAAGTCTGCTGAACACAGACAGTAGAAGGCAATGCTGTATTCATTTTTACAGTTGTAGCTTAAAGGTTTTTGTCACATCAGTTCCTGGTTGCTCTTTACATTTTGAGAATTTATTAGCAACAATTTTGAAAGAACAAGAACACAACAAGAAGGCAAAAAATGATATTCTATTCAAAGTGACTTACTACACAGGCAGGTGATGTGGTGACTTGCTCAGGGTCACACGGTGTCAGGGCTTGAAGTCCAAAGCCTTTAACCACTGCACCACACTTAATCAAAGCAGAATTAAAAGCTAGAAAAGTCCAATCTGAATTTACAGAGAAGTGTTGCTGAAGAAACTCAATGCCCAGATGCCCTCCTGCCTGGCTTATAAAGCACTGGAGGTGGTCTCTCAATGGGCCCCACCCTTCTGGTTCAATTTTAAGTGCACAAGGCACATCCACAAATGGACAATTTGATATGCAATTAACATAATTCAGCAATAGAGAATTAGACAAAACAATATAAAATAAATAAAATGCAGAAAGAATGAAAACCAAAGCATAATCAAGAACACAATATCCATCCATCCATTTCCAAACCTGCTTAATCTGAGTTATGTCACAGGGAACCGAGAGTTTATCGCAGGAATCATCAGATGCATTTCAGGAACAATGTCTGATATAAAATAGCAGCGGCCCCTACACTGCCCCCTGCTGGTGGCTCACTTAACATTGGCCAATTCTGATGAGGTTCCTTGAACCATCACCCTCTGCACCCATCTAAAAACATCACCCTGAACTCCCACTTCTTTTAGTTTGATGCCCACCCTCTCATGTGGCACCTTATCAAATGATTTCTGAAAGTCCACATCAATAATCTCATCTGCTCCACTTTGATCGTATCCTTTTGTTGCCTCCTCAAAGAATTCCAACATGTTAGTAAAACACGACCTCCCTCTTCTGAACCCATGCTGACTGTTCAGAATAACTCCTGTCCTTGCCAGGTGTTGCTTAATCTTATCCTTAACTAGTTGATTACCCAGTGGCTTTGCTCACTGAGTGCAAGGGAAAAAAATAAAATGTAGACTATAAGTTATTAAACAGTAAAACATTAACATTTTAAGAAGTAAAGATAGATACATTGAGCACTACTGGAGTGGTTTCGGGTAAACTACATTTTAATGGCGCTATAACACAACAGGTAAGTGGTACTAACAGCAACCTAAAATGTATTTGGATCATCTCTCGGTAGTAGATCCCTTTTGAAAGGAGCTACGCGACGGCTGTGGTATAGAAATTACATTTTCTATGTGAACGTCCAAATTTCTGCCTGTGGTAATGTGCCTTACTGGCATTACCAGCAATTAAAGAAAATTAGTTTTGTGTCCTCTGCAGTGTTAAGAGAGAAAGGCTTTGGTTTGGGATAAAAGGAAAAAAGGTATAAAGAAAGGAAATTTGCCCTTTTCTTTTATATAGTGTAGAGAGACGTCTTCGCTGACGATATGAGCGCCTTTTGGGGAGCGTCGCGGAGGGTCTCATGTAGACTGGAGAGACGGCCCTCCCATTAACCGGCCGGGATGGCACTGTCGGTCCTGTGCGTGCCTCCCGTGACCTTATAACCCTATACATGCAAAAGAAAGTGCGAAGTGCCTTAATATTAGTTTGCCGCGGTTAGAAAAGGGATCCCGTGTTTGCAATTGTCTGGGCTGTAGCTAGTGATGGGCCGCTCGATACTGAGGTTTCAACACTGTGTCGAGCGTTCGAAGCACTGGAGCTCAAAGCGCCGCTTCGAGGCTTGCTTCAAATGCGCCCGTCACGTGATTTTGAGGCACGCTGGCGTAATGACGTCATTGATATCTGCGCAGTCAGCAGTCGATTTGGTCTCTCACTAGGCTGCTAAAGTGCTTTGGCTCAAAGCGTAAAAGCAGTTGTTCCTGCAACATCGATAAGGTGCGCTAACCCGAATTAAAGTCCTAATTGGGGCTCGCATATGTTGAAATAAGGATTTTGTATAAAACAGTTAAGTAGTACTTGTCTGAAAGTTAACAAATATATTTTGGAGACATTATGAACGCTTTACATGGGGCACCTTTTTCCTTGGTGTGGAATCGTGTCCACCTAGAATCTGTAACAAATTAATGAGCATATTTTGCGTAAGGTAGCACGTATTATAACAATCCAGAATCTACTCTACCCCATGTCGATCGTATCAATAAGGCTAAGAAACACTTCACTAAAGCCGACGTGGTCATTACACCAGTATATGCGCAAGACACTCTCATTAAATGTTTTTACTATTCAGTGATTTCCAAAAAGCAATGTGAGTAAAATCGTGTGCTGCATAACTAATCACAAGTGTCTTTAAAACAGAATCAGCGCCATCCACAGTGTCTTCTGCAGTTTTAGGAAAGCCTCGGGAGTTTTGCGTTAATGAGACAAAAAAGCTGTAAAGAAACTTTGCAAATTCATGCAGAGGTGAACATAAAGATCACTCAAGTACTGACAAGAAGGAGCAGCTGGATAAGCACATCTGGAGCCAAACTTTCAAAAAAGCACCTGACTTTGTCAGCAACATCCTTTCCTTGTGAATGCATCTTATCAAAGGCTGTGCTGGGGGGGTAAATAAGTAATCTTCCGAACTGCAACACAACAGAGTAAATCATTGATGTAAATAGAATTATTGAAAGACTAAGCTTTTGTCGTTTCTGTTTTCTTAAACCATCTTCAGTCCCACAATCCCCCGCAGTCACTGTCACGTTTAACGTTCCCTGCTCCTTACCTGTCTTGTTACCCAATGCATCAACAATCAGTTTCATTCAAGGCTTTACCGTCCTTCCTTTCATAGACATAAAATAAGACACACATTCCCTCTACATACGTGTCCAATAATAATAGTAAACTGGCAGGAACGAGAAAAAGCACAAGATGGGAATATGCATGACAAGAGCCTCGGCATCAGGGTGAGGATGTGCCTTGTCACCCATTACGTGAGCTCGTCTGCCACCCTTCAGTTGCACTGGCACACCTTACACTGGGGGGCAATTGCAATGGAGAATACCGACAATGTACACCTTCAGAAGTGGAATAAATCGACTGTATAAGTAGAACATTTCAGATAAACTATGAATTTTGTTAATCATAAACAATGCAACATAACTATTATATGTGTTGTTACTTTTTATTTATTCTCACCAAACGTTACATATCTACATGGGAAATGAACATGGATAATATGTTTATAATCATTCTCACTAAAATACACTGTCAAAATATATTAATGAGCAAACTGAGACACATTGGCCTTTAGGAAATATCAAAAAGCGTGTGCGCTGTCATTTAGGACACAATGCATTGTTAATGTCACGTACTCTCTACTGACGCGATGTCATGAAAACAAAGAAACAGCACAGTCCGTGCAAACTCATATCCTCCTTGGTTTTTGACCTTATGATTAATTGTCAATATCAAATCAATAAAGTCATTTTAAGAAGATGACAAGTCTGCTATAGTCAGTTCAATTAACTACAGCTTCCCAACCTTCCCTCGACAGTTCGATTCGCTCGCTATCCGTCCAAGCTGAAAATATTGTTAAATGGAGGAATTGAAAAAAAACCTTTCACATGAGGAGGATCAACGACGTGAACCCCTGGTGTTGTTACTGAGAGACAGTTGCGATACCATTGAGCCACCTAATGGGGATAATTAATGAGCTCCACACAACTGAACTACTACTACTGTTCTTACTGCGGCGGATGTAGAAATACAGTATGTTGTTTGACATATGCACGTTAAATTGGTTTAATTGACACGAGAGTATCATTGTTGTATTCTCCTAATGAAGACAAAAAAATTATATTTATAGATGTATACTATATGATGTACGGTTTTGAACAAAATTAAGCATTCCATAAAAAGGTTGCACGATTTACCTAATCTTTTTATATATATATATAAAGTTGATATATCACAATATATCTTTGACACTATGTATCAGACAAAGGAAATCACAGCAAACCACAAGAACAATAATTACTTCTCAGCAACTACCTGAATTGTAGTTTAACTATATTAAGTGAAGTGTGTAATGTCAATACGAATTACAAAATATAACTAGAGAGTTAAGTGTCAGATAGACTCTCAAAATATAGAGGTCAATGCCTTTGAGTGTGCTGAGGCTTCACAAAGATTCAGTAACCAGTGACCATGTCTGCTCGAGACTTCGAAGCCCTATCATGATCCAATCTCAGTACTACGCATGTCTGAGGCTTCGGAGCCCCGTCATGAGCTCAGGACTACACATATCTGAGGCTTCGAAGCCCGTCATGACACAATCTCAGTACTACGCATGTCTGCTCGAGGCTTCGAAGCCTTTGTTAACCCAGTATGCATGTTCAAGGCATCGAAGCCCCGTCATGATGCAATCTCAGTACGCATGTCTGCTCAGTGCTTCTAACCAAGCTTGAATACATTACAATAATACAATTATAAATTATACATCATATAAATGCCAACTTGTAGAATGCATAATGCTGGAAAGAAGACCTTTAGTAATACGGGTGACGACACATCTCTCACTATAATACTCTCATAAATATCCATTCTTCGCCTCATGCAACGTTTTCATGCAACACTGAACGTATGTCATATAGTATACATCTATATATCATTGTTTTTGTCTTTATTACATACATACATACATACATACATACATACATACATACATACATACATAAAAAACATTCATTATATACATCCACCCTGCTGAAAACAGTAGTGGTGCAGCGGTAGTGTTGCCGCTCCATAATAAGGCTTGTGTGGGTTTGGGTCCCACGTCCACCCGTTATGAATTGTGATGCAAAAGAGTCTGTTTTTTTTTTTTTTTTTTTTTTTTTTCATTTAACAGCAAATTCCACCATGGACTGAGAGCGAGCAAGGCGAGAACACTAGTAAAGATCTATCAAATGGAAATGGGCATCTTGTTTTATGTCTATAACAAAAAAAAAATATTCGAGTGAGGATTTCAACTGTTATTGTAATTGTTGATGGTGGGTTTAGCGGTTTAAATTTTTAAATGTTAAATTAATAAGGTGGAATGTGTTCTTACTTTGAGTGTTGGGGGTGGGTGGAGGAGAGCTACACAGTAAATGTGTTAGTAACTGGGATTGCGCCTCTATAACTGGAAGATTGCTTAGGAATGATACAGACTGGACAACTATATGTTTTAGGAAATGTTTTATTATTACGCTGTGCTGTGACTAAGACAACTTTTTACTGATTGCCTGTCCGGACCTTGAAGATGTGTTCACGAGGGAGGGATGCAAATGCTTTTTTCGGCAGCAGGTCCAGATGTGTTTATCCCGCTGCTTTTTGTTGTTGCCTCAGCACTCAAGAGGATCTTAAATGCCGACCTTGACCGATGCACTGCTCACCTCGGAGTGTCCCGTGTGTGTCTGCGGTGTGTCGGTGACTGATCTGCGCCGTGTCTCTCAGACACTCTGATGTGCTCCGAATTGACACCTTTGAATGTTTGGTGCAGCAGAGCAAATTCAACCTGACCTACCACAGTGGGTTTGTTATCACCTTATTCAATGGAGGGGTTCATGGACGTCAAATGGCGATGAAGAGAAGATGAATTAATGTAAATATGTGAGCTGCCTTACGCAATTAGTCATCGCATTTTAATGGCGATTCTAAGTGGGGATGATTCCTCAACAGATCTCTTATGCGATCCTTCCACAGTATCTCTCAAAATTATTTAGTTCAAATTGGTTATAAAGATTTCACTCCAGATTATTTTTTAAATTATTATTAATTATGATGAGTCTGTAATTCGGATCAAATTCGGGCTAGCACTACGCTCAGAATTTAAAAAGCAATCATCTTAGTTATTTGAGCCACTGACGGCGTCTTTCCTTCGTAGTGAACTCGTTACTTTTGTGCTCCACAAAATATTGTAAAGTATTAATAAATGAAATATGTCAATACTTGATCGAATAATAACATCTGTGATTTAAGGATTTCACCTTTTCTTTCTCAAATGTGCTTACCTATATCATGGCAAAGTACAGGGTGTGGACGTTGACCCGGACACAGACAGGCAGACTCGTTCATGTCACCCAACACGTTTATTTTCCATTTTTACACTGCTCACAAACCCCACAGTCCCCAAAGTCCTGGCCACACAACACAGTGCCGCCTCCTTGTCCTCCTCCGACGTCGTCCTACTTCCACCCAACTCCTGTTTCTCTCTGAAGGGAGGCGGCCCCTTTTATACGCACCCGGATGTGCTCCAGGTGCTCCCCGGCAATCTTCCACCGACACTTCCCAGTGTGGCGGAAGTAGCGGCTGCGCACCCCGGAAGCACTCCGGGTGTCCCCTTTTTTCTTCCCCTCAGCACTTCCGGGTGTGGCGGAAGCGTTGGGGTCCAGGGTCCCCAAGGCATTGGGGCACCCCCTGGCGGTGACCACGGGCCTCTACAGGGTAGAGCTTCCAAGCTCTGTACCCGTGGCCCCCAAAGCAAACAGGGCGGTCACCCCCTCATGGTCTGAAGGAGGCACAAGCCCTCCTCCGGTCCTCCTGGGCGTCCCAGCTGGGTACCACCCCCATCTGGGCACCACAAGGGATAAACCTTTATTTTCTGTCTACTCCGTTTTAATTAAGTCAGACCAAAGAAAACATTTAAGGCTATTAAATGTGATCTCAAGAAAAGATGAGGGTTAATTATAATACTAATAACAGGAGCGATTATAATGATACAGTGCAAAAGTAAATACTAATTGAAAGAGGCGGGAATCCATGAGGTGAGGATTCTTATTTTGTTTAACTTTTGCTATCGTATAGTGCATTCTGCCTGTCGGTGTTAGTTATATTTATATTTTTTAGACATCAGACACTAGAAGCTGCTGACGAACCCTTCTCTTCGTTGTCAGTCTGTAGCAGCGAAAAAGTAAAAGCAATAAGAGTTTTAACAGACATCATCGAAATGGATAAGTTTGTGTAATGTTAATGAAAATGGCCAGGAGGTGTCCCTAGAGAGGTGCGTGTCAAATGCTTTGAAGCTTCGATACGATTTCCGACACAATTGCTTCAAACGTGTTGATGCTTCGTATGGCTTCACTCCGCCCATCACTAGCTGTAGCTCAGGGGAAGGAGGAAAAAAATTAAAAGTGCCTACTTTCACTTAAGGCAGAAGCGCAGTCACCGTCTCAAAGGCCGGCACAGCTACGCATGCGCGTGCCAGCTGATCGACTTTTATAGTATTTTTGCAGGGCAGGAGACACCACTTTTTGCCGACATGTTCACATCATCGCGTGCCTACGGAGGGATGACGTGGAACAGGTTAATTGTCTTGCGCCGAATACAAAAAGGAATTACAGCTCCTGACAACCTTGCACTACGTGCCTGTGATTCAAGAGAAAAAATTCTAATAAATGTGGACGCTGCCCTTCCGTGCTTAACAGGCAGAAGGTCCAAACAATTCCCAAGTCCAACACTTTACATGAAGAAGTTTGTACAACTTCTTAGATGTAAACTCTCCATCTTCTTAAAATAATTGATTACAAAAGCAACCTTGAATGTTGCGGGGTTTTAGTGACCCGAACTCACCTTAAGGGACAGTAAGTAGTTGTGCAGGGCAATTTACAAACAGAGTCCTGCTTCGATAGCGCCGATTACACTCATTCGCAAAGATTTCCACTCTCCCAGGAGCCGATGGGTCACTTGAAGTGTCACAAACAGTGAGAGAAGAGAGGACGCTGCCCGAAACTGTGAAGCTCTCGACCCAGTAGAGCAGCCCGACATTCCGTGCCTCCCAGCGTCCACTTTGTTCTCAACGTAATTTCCATATCGCGTGGTCATACGTCATTTCCATTTCAAACGCGAAAAGAATTTTATATATATAGATAATTCCTTCCATTAATTTTCCTGTGATGCACGTTAAGCTTACTGGCCTATAGTTGCTCTGATCTGCCCTGTCACCCTTTTTATATAATGGGATGATATTTGCCATTTTCCAGTCCTTTGGAATCTCTCCAATGTGCAGTGACTTCCTAAAAATATGTGTCAAGCGTTTATATCTGTACTCACTAGCCTCCTTAAGAACTCGAGGGTGAATATTATCTGGTCCTGGTGATTTGTTTGATTTCAGCTTATTTAATCTGAGCAGTACTTCTCTCTCTATAATTTCCAAATCCCTCAGTACCTCCTTAGTAGTCTCGTTTACCTCTGGAGGTTATCCACTTGCTCACTTGTGAAGACCTCAGAACAATGTAAGTTTAGGACATCCGCTATTTCACTGTGCTGTATCTTTTAATTCCCCTTTACTATTCTTGATGCACTTGACCTCCTCCTTGACTGTTCTTTTACTACTAAAATACTCAAAGAATCTCTTAGGGTCGTCTTTCCCCTTATCTGCTATATTCCTATCCAACTGACTTTTAGCCTCCCTGATATCCTTCTTAATGGTTGCCCTCATGTTCTCATACGCTCTACGGTTCACTTTGCAGTCATTAGTCTTACATGCCTTATCCGTTTGTTTTTTCCTTTGCAGCTTCATTTTAACTCTTTTTTTATCCTATACTAGAATTGATCTCACAATCTAGCCCATTCTTAGTGGAACATATTAAAAAGGTCTGGTGGAAAAGGAGGAGGCACAATATCCTATTTGTCATTGGCAATGTATGAGGACCTCATTGAGTTATTAGGACAGAGAATCCAGTCAATCCCATGGGTGGGCCAACTGACATACAGTCATATATTTATTTGACTAATGCCTTTATCCAAACTGACCTACAACATCTGATATACAATTGGTTACATTTAATTTTGATATTCCTATTCAGCTATGTTACTAGCAGTGGGAATTTGGTGGGGCACTTACTAGGTTTTTAGCCAACTGAGAGCCACACCGGTGAGACTGGAGACTTGTGGGACCATAATCCAGCCCTGGCTATGTTCTGTGTTGTGATGAAAGAGTTAACAATAGTGGAAGAAGGATGACATGTGCTGTGCAGATTATTTGGAGAAACTTAATTAACCTGAAGATGGTGGCAAAGGAGTTTACATGAACAGGGACTGACAAGAGGAATGGGAGACTCATAGGACATCTGCATGTAGGCTTAACTGTAAAGACAAAAACTGATGGAGATCTGTCAGAGCCATCTTAAATCAGAGTCTACTACAGACAGGACAAGCGAGTGGCCTAAAATCTTTTGTAGTTGTGTGTCTAACATTGGCTAGTTAAAATCAAACTAAACAACACAGTCATAAACACTTATGACTACAGACAGTTATGTGTTGTTTTCAATGTAGTAGTTAGGTTTGAAAGTCTGAGGTGTTTCTCTTGTAGTTCTAATTCAACATCCTCTGTCTTTATATAAAAAATGTCCATGCCACCAAAGATCCATAATAATGAGGTTTAATGATGTGGAACTTTAGCCCCCTAATCACATACACCCCCGACCTGCTCTAATTTCATTGGTTTTCCACCGCTGTGCACAGGTCCTGCTGTATTGACCCAATAATCTGTTGCCCAGCTGTCCTTTTGTCATGTTGTCCTGTTCTGACTACAGTTGTGAGTACCCTCTGAGCGTGTTCTGGTGTCTTTCTGTGTTCTTCTCTATGGCCTTGACTCTACTGCTTTGTATTTATCTGCTAAACACTCACAGGTCTTGACAGCTTATATCAACTCTTAGCTTGTCTTTAAGAAAGGCATCTGCTAAACTAAGAAGACCAACACTGGACATGTTAATCAACTGATAATTTTAGGTGATTCTGCCTAAAAATGTGACCATCCACTGGGAGCAGGTTTAGTTTGAATCACATCACAGAAAAGAAAACACCAAAATGCCAAATTCAAGTTTAAGGTTATTGTGGTGTGCAGCACAATGATGTTCTCCTCAATCAGATGGAATATCAGCACATGTGCCTGATGAAGAGCCTGACCGGTAGAGAGTGTGGTAAAATTGTTTACTAAATTAAATCAATTGACAAGAATATTTTTAAAATCCAGTGACTTATTATATTATTATATGATATTTAATATATTTTAATGACATTTTTTTTAAATTTGGAAGTAAAGTGTTTTGAATATGCTTCCCTAAACTCCATTGAATTAAGTGACTTGCTGTAGGTGTTTCCTCAAGAAGGACATTTGCTCAAGTGGACCTGCATGGGGAGAGGAGGAAGAAGAAGAAGCAGGCCTGGGCAGGCCATGCCATTAATGCCACCATAGGATGACATCTCCTACCAGACTGACCATCGCAAATCAATGAGGTCAGAGGAGAAGGGATCAGAGACGTTGGATAGAATCATCATTTCTGCTCATTTTCAGCATTTGTTAGTACACGCAGAACAAAATTCCTGCAAAGCACAGGGCTTTGAGTTCATTTTTTTACTTTGTATGTGTTTGCTTTTTGTTTTTCTGTTATTTGCATATTTATCATTTGTGTTTCCTTCTGTCCTTCTGTAGGACACTAACTGTTCAAATATGTTTTCTTTTACCAGTTCAAAAACTTTATTTTTTATTCAGAACAAAAGTAACAAAATCTTTGTATAACTCAGCTTGTAAATATGTAAGACATGATCAATGTCTGCATCTAAGGAATCTCAACAGGGGAGCCCATCAGAACCACAACTCCTATGGTGCTCTGCAGGTGTTGAAAAGGGGACTTGCCAAGTGGGATGCTCCCACTGTCCCTTCCTTATTTGGGCTTTCTGACCAGGAGAGAGGACAACAACCAAAACACAACACTTTCATCCCAGCTGGGATGCCAGTTCATCCCTGCCGTCCATCACAGCAGATAACAGGTTTGCTCGTCATCATCAGAAGTGTTTTGTCTTGGCAGAGTTCTCTATTACTCTCCATTCCCTTTTGTATTATTAATATGTAGCCTTTGCAGAATACCTTAGATCTCACAGACTTACCACTGTTTATAAGGTATTGTACCATATAACTTCTTCCCACCTTCCCTTCTACATCTATAACCTCAGGCAATTAGGTGTAGTAAAAGACAAGCAGGAGTTAAGTTACAACTTAAATAATGTATTATTGATAATATTCATAAATAATAACAATAAGCAAAGTACATTTGAATATTGGCAACCATACAACCTGATAAATGCTAATGTGTAGCTTCAGGCGGCACACAGACTTGTAGTTACTTAAAATGTCTCTAGTTAAGGCATCATTTATGGTCAGCTTTCTTTAGTACAGGCCTCAAGCCTGTGTCAATATGGCTGCCGAGCTGTGCTCTTCATTGTGTTGTCCTTTTCAGTTCATGGTGTGTGAGATGGTCTTTCATTAGTTGGTCAGAAAGAGAGAGAGGGAGGAGTGAAGCAAACAAATTTATAAACTCTCTGTCCACATCCTACAGCCAATATGGTGTCATGGTACTTAAAGGTTTCTGGTACAAGCCAATTCCAAACAGTCATAATTCAGACCATTGGGGTACACAGTACCTTCACACCTGCCCCTAAAACCATTTGTTGAGGTGATGCCCGCCAGTTTGGCTTTCCTGTGGGGGTTGACTGAGAGAGTCCCGCAGAGAATCATTTGCCAAACTTGTTTTAGGCACTTCACCCAACCTTGTCGTAAAATTACAAAGACCCAGTCCTAAAGGGGGTCATCAAACCATCTATAATATTACATTGCTTTGTCTAAGTTACAAATAAAGACATAAAAAATATTTATCAACTTATATGCAAAATTTCACACCACAACAAGAAGTTTCACATTTAATTTACGTGAGTTTCTTCTTTTTGTTTATTTCTGTCATCTTCTGTCTCTTTAAGACTCAGGTGTGTTCCTCTGGATGGCTGCCATGATAAAGTAAAAGAGAAAACAAAGCCAGCAGAGCAGCACATTCTTAGGGCCTGAGCTGTGAAGATGTGACTTTACTACGGCTGGATGTGTGTGATAAATCCACTGAGGGACATCGACAGTCACACAAAGATCTGCTCATCGATGAGTCCCTGAACATATAAGCAGTGGCAGAAGAAAACTGAGGACAAAAGTGGCAGCAGGTAAGTGAAACAGTGACCTCTGAACTGGACTGAGGTTAGTGAGCTGATAATGAAAACAACAGAAAACACACAAAAGAAGATGAAAACCAGAGGACATGTTAGAGCAGAGGCCAGCAAACGGGAACCACACAGAGATAAGACACTCGCACTCAGCTTGTACGCCTGTCAGACTGAGGGAGGCGTCACTGCACTGCTGAGCTTCTCCGTATTCACAAAGGGGAGCTGTCTGGATTGAGTGGTCAGCAGTCACTTGACGTGTCTGTTCATGGGATAAGCCTACAATTACAAAGCTAATGACAGTCACATGCCATGTGGTCCTAGTTCTGTCTGTTTTACAAAGATGAACATGACAGGTAAGAACTACAGATTTGACACTGAATTGTGATTTAGAATGCAGCTCTAAAGGGGCTTAGCTAGATGTGCATCAAGTGGCCATGCCCAGTGTCACTGAATATACTGATAATGTCGAAAATCAGAAAGAGACGCGTATCAGCTGGACATGCAGACTGACATCAGCAACCTGAAAGCCTCATGCTGCAGTGCTTTAGCATCACATGGTGGCAGTCCACAGAACCTACTGTATTTATTAAGGACAAGTTCAAGCACTTTCAAGTTCAAGCATTTTATTGTAATTGTGTAACACAACGAAATTCCTTTTTGTGACAGCACCAAAGTGCTTTAAAGAAAAGTCAAATAATTCCAAATATGTCGTATACAGTGTTAAGTGGTCAAGTAACCAGAGCAAATTATTATTGCTCAAAGTACAGCAGCATAAATTGTTATTGCACATGTTAATGAATAGTACATTACATATTCTATATTGTATTACATTAGTATATTGCACATTACCAATATAGCTTATTGCACATGTTCAATTAAAAATGATCTCAAACTGAGGAGATTCAGAGTTCAGAAAGTTTATGGCAGATGGCAGAAAGCTCTTTTTTAGTCTGTTTGTGTGTCCACGGATTGGCCTAAAGCGTCTTTCTCACGGGAGGAGCTCAAACCAAGAATTTCCAGGATGAGTTTTGTCCTTGAGAATGTTTTTGGCCCTTCTCACACAGCGAGTCTTATACAAGAGTTTGAGTGATGGCAGTTCAGTCCCAATAATGGCCTCTGCTGTTTTAATGACCCGCTGCAGGGCTTGCAGTTAGTTAAGATGCTCTCTGTAGTGCATCTATAGAAATTAACCAGCAGCTTCTGGGGGAGGTCAGCTCTCCTTAGCTTCCTGAAAAAATGTTGTGCTTTGCCTATTATAGCCAAGTTGTTGTCAGCCCAGGACAGGTCCTCTGAGATGGTGACTCCTAGAAACTTAAAGCTGGAAACTCTCTCCACAGCATCTGCATTGATTGTTATCGGACTGTGATTGGTCTTTTTAGTGGTCCTAAAGTCCAGAATAACTTCTTTGATCTTTTTGGTATTTAAGACCAGGTTGTTGGTGTTTCACCATGCTGACAGATTCTGAAGCTCTTCCCTATATGCAGCTTCATTGTTGTCTGTTACAAGCCCAATGACAGTCGTATCATCTGCAAATTTAACAATAAGGTTTGATTGGTGGATGGGTTGACAGTCATGGGTGAAGAGTGCATAGAGAAGGGGACTTAGTACACATCCTAGTGGCACACCAGTGCTCAAGGTAAGGATGAAGGATGTGTGTTTGCCCATCCTGACAGACTGGGGGCTGTTGGTGAGAAAATCCAGTAACCAGTTGCATATGGACGGTGCAAGTCCTAGTGCATAGAGTTTTTGGATCAGCTGGTTAGGTATGCTGGTATTAAATGCAGAGCTGTAATCAATGAAGAGCATCCTAACACAGGTGTTGGGCTTTTCCAGGTGCGAGAGAGCAGCATGTAGAGCCACACGGATGGCGTCCTCAGTTGATCCGTTTGACCGATAGGCAAATTGGTGTTGGTGTAGATCAGCTGGGGACAAAGGTGAAATGGTTTCCTTTTTTCCACGATTATTTACAAAGTGAACGAATATTTTTTTTTCCTCTATGGCCTGTAAATGAGGATATGACAGATGTGTTTACTCTCACAGTTCCATTATCTTTCAGGTTTATTGACTGCCTGCTATTTCTTTAATGTCTGCACACATTATCTGAATATTTTCAGTGATCCTAATGAAAGCCTTTTAGGTCTGAGGAAGCAGGTTCTCTCCCATTCTTTGCTCTATTTATTGTGGACACTTTTTCTATGGTGTCGTTTCTCGTGACTGAAGACAGAGAGATATATTTAAAGTTAGTAAAAATCTTTTATTCAAACACATCAGGCAGAGGTAAAGTGACAGAGAAGCGCAGTCCCAGGACACCGCCCTTCATCTGCCCCCCGGCCAGGGTATTCCAAAGTTTTTATAGAGCTTTGTCTTGTGATTTCATTACACAAGTACTGCAAAACAACAACAACGGTTAGTTCCTTAAAACAATATATAAAAGCTAAGCTTTTTCTTATATCTCTAACTAAGCATTTTCTTACTGTCTCCAATATTAGCCAAAGACAAATGTCATGTACCCCCTGCGACCTTGTGACTTCTTCACCCTGTCTCATTTTACTTTGAGGAAGTTAACCTAGAAAACAGTTTGAATCATATAGAAACTGATTTTGTTGAGCCCTTGCACAATATATTTTTGTCAGTTCATAGCCAGAGCTTGCAAGCATTGCTGAAATGAAAGTTTTTAGTCACCAAATACACAGAGTACAAGGTGCTCAGTAGAACATCTTTCTTCTACACTCCCCCCTTTTTGAACAGACAAAAATATAGGTTAGATAGGAGCAGAACGGGAAAGAATAGGAGAAGGGGAAGGAGTAGAAGTAGAGGAGGAAGAGAATTGGAGCATTCGCTCCTCGTGTAACATATAAGCCTTAGCCATGGAAGCAGTGAAATATTTGGACACAGTAGAAAAGGAGGATGAAAGAGTAGAAACATTCATTATTTTAACAAGAGTTTGTTGTGAATCAGGAGGAAAGGTAGAAGAAAGCTGGCAAGTTTTAGTAGCATGGGAATTATTAGTAACCTTAATTTGAAAAAAATCCTAGTGGATCAGAACCACTTGCGTATGCAGCTAAAACATAAGTTCCTGAATCCTGCGAAGAGGGATCTTTTAAAGTAATAATCAAAGGGTTACAATGGTTCTCAGCACAGTCGTGAGGGGCATGTCCTTTTATAATAGAAAATCGAGTCTTTAGGCCATACTGTGTGGCCTGCCAGGGTTCATAACCCCAGTCGTGTGGTCCTGTATTTGCAAACACATCACTCCAGAAGGCACATTCAGAGTCAGATGAATCAAAACTTGAATCAGAGTCATAATAAGGGTAGCTCACACAGACATATTTTGTCAAACTCTTCCCATTGTTCTTGTTTGCCACTACAGGGGACAATTACACAAAAGTCAACCTGGAATGAGGCAGTCTTCCCCACCTGGAAAGTCAATGTTGTACGTGAAGTGGATAATGGAAGGAAAAACAGTAAGAGTGTAATCAAAATGAGTATGAATGTTAGGGATGCCATCTTTTGCAGTGTGAAGCGTGAATCCAGGCGGGCAATCCTTCAACTTTCACAGCGTGTGGCGTGGACAGAAGAACTTGGAATGGTCCTCTCCACCTAGGCTGATGCCAGTGTTTCCTCCGAGTGTCTCGAACCAGGATCCAGGTGCCCAAGGGAATTGGTGAATCCTTAGAAGGTGGGCTGGTCCTCCAGGCCTGATTAACCTGCTGATGGACTTCCTTCAACAAGGTTCGGAGACCTGCAAGACTAGAGAGAAGATCATTGTCCACAGTATGCAAACTCACATTACCTATAACCATGCCAACGGGCATGGGACGTCCGGTCAGAATTTCAAATGGCGATAGTCCCAATTGTCGGTGTGTCCGTCCCCTTAGTCCCATTAAAGCCAAGGGTAGTGCATCCGGCCATGATAAATTAGTTTGTTCACAAATTTTTGCGAGCTTAGCTTTTAAGGTGCCATTGCATCATTCTACGATGCCTCCGCTTTGGGGATGGTATTTACAATAATGGTGCACATTAATTTGGAGCCAGGTGGTTAATTCATTTATAATGGAATTCACAAAGTGAGTGCCATTATCTGTTTGTAACTTTTGAGGGATACCCCATCTTGGAATAATCTCTTTAATTAGTGCTTTAGGTACTGTTTTGGCATCGTTGTGTTTTGAAGGGAAAGCTTCTACCCATCGGGAGAACACATCAACAATTACTAGACAATAACGGTATCCTTTAGACGGGGTTAGTTCAATGAAATCCATTTGAAGATGTTCAAACGGACCCATTGGGTTAGGGGTAACGGCGGGACTTACCTGGGTGCCCTTTCCTACATTAAACTTCTGACATAATGCACAGCGTCTGCAAAATTGCTCTGCATATGTAGAGAAACTTACAGCTTCCCAATGTTTTTCAACATCTCGAACCATGGCATCTCTACCTGCGTGATCGAGACCATGGGCTATTTTTGCCATTCCTGGGAAAGAGGCTTTTGGGAGAAAAAGTTTGTTAGTGTGTTTATGAGTCCAGACTCCATCAGAAAGGGACCCTTCTTTGGACCATTTTCTTTTTTCGATGTCCGTGGCTGCACTCTGTAAAGAAATAATTTGATTATCAGGGTCCTGGTCATTTCTCTGTTGGAATAAAGAAATTGGTGTGTTATTATATGCAGCCTTTTTAGCAAAATGGTCAGCTAATTCATTTCCTTTGCTAACAGGATCCTGTTTTCCTGTGTGGGCTTGACATTTAACAATTGCTAGCTTCGATGGTTTGGTTATAGCTTCTAAAAGGGATTCGATCAATTTCTGATGTTGAATGGGTTTGCCAGTACTGGTCTTAAATCCCCTTAGTTTCCATAGTGCTCCATGATCATGGCAGACTCCAAAAGCATACCTGGAATCCGTATAAATTGTTACGATCTTTCCTTCGGACAGCTGACATGCTCGAGTGAGTGCTATGAGTTCAGCTGCTTGTGCACTTAAGCTTGATGGAATTCGATTTGCTTCCAGCAGGCGGTCCCCTTGGACCACTGCATAACTGGTCGAGGGTGCTCCGTTTTCTAATCTTAAAAAGCATCCATCCACAAAAATTATTTCTCCAATTTCGAAGGGTGTTTCCTGTAGATCTACTCTAGGTTTTACAACCTTTGCTATTTCATCATGACAATTATGTGGTTCACCTTCATTTTCGGTTGGAAGGAGGGTGGCAGGATTTAAAGTAGAGCATCTTTCTATTGTAACATTTGACAAAGTACAGAGTACATTCTGATAGTGTATTGCCCTAGCAGTGGTGAGATGCGAGGTTTTAGCCTGTATTAATATGGAATGTACAGCATGAGGTACTTGTACTGTAAGGGGGCTCATGAGAACTACATCCGTGCTTGCTAATACAGCTTCTGTTGTTGCAGCCACAGCACGAAGGCACGGAGGAAGCACTGCGGCTACTGGATCCAGTTTTTTAGAAAAATAGGCCACCGGTCTCTGTTTATCCCCATGCAGCTGCGTTAATACTGCATTCATGAATCCCTGCTTTTCGTCCACGAACAAAGTGAATGGACGAGAATGATCAGGTAAACCAAGCGCAGGCGCAGAAAGAAGAGCAGCTTTTAAGTCACGGAAAGCCATCTCGGCCTGTTCATTCCA
The DNA here is from genome assembly GCF_900747795.2 of Erpetoichthys calabaricus. Classification (NCBI taxonomy): domain Eukaryota; kingdom Metazoa; phylum Chordata; class Cladistia; order Polypteriformes; family Polypteridae; genus Erpetoichthys; species Erpetoichthys calabaricus. The sequence goes on from NC_041397.2 coordinate 325,490,515, forward strand.
TTGGACCTGGCCCGAAAGAGGAACGCCAGGTGTATTAGCCAATTGTTGCAACGGCTGTGCTCTTTCAGTAAAATTTAGAACCCACTGTCTGCAGTAGCCTAGAATGCCCAATACAGACATGACCTGCTGTTTTGTGACAGGTCTGGGGAGATTTTGAATGGTGTTAATGCGATCGCTAGAGAGAGCTCTTGTTCCACAAGTGATGTCATGACCTAGGTACTTTACAGTTGTTTGAATTAACTGCAGCTTAGCTTTAGAAACTTTATGGCCATTGTCCCCCAGATACAACAATAACTTCTGGGTATCTAGTGCACAGTCCTCTTTATTCTTGCTACATAGCATTATATCATCTACATACTGTATTAATATACTACCTCTGTCTGGCCAAAAGCCTTCTAAATTTTGAGCAAGGGCTTGTCCATATACACAAGGGGCTTCAGTCTATCCCTGAGGCATGACGGTCCATGTCCAGCGGCGGTTTTGAAAAGTAAAAGCAAACCAAAATTGAGAATCAGGATGTACAGGGATGGAAAATAACGAGCAGAGGGAGGGATTGTAGAAAGAATAGTGGAAGGATTAGGGACGATAGGAGCCCTAGGGAAGACGGCAGAATTGACTTGTCGCAAATCTTGTACAAAACGCCATGAACCATCAGCCTTTTTTACAGGTAAAATAGGGGAATTAACTGGAGAGTATTTAATTGGAATAGTGGCACCGCGTTTTACGAGATCAGAATGTACGGCGGAAATGCCAGCCTCTGCTTCGGGAGACAGAGGATACTGGGCACGGTGCGGGCGGAAGGAGGATTTCGGGTGGATCACCAGAGGCTCACAATGGGCTATCCTTCCATAATCATTCTTTCCCTGTGACCACAGTGAATCAGGGAGCATAGATAACCAAGAAGGGGAAGTGGTTTGCAATGAAAAAGCAAAAGAGGAAGGGCGGCATAAAGCACGATTTACTAAAAAATCAGTTTGAAGCACCACTTTAGTTATCAAATGGTCTGAAGTATCAAAAATACCTGGAGCAACAGGTAACCAATCTGCTCTATTAAGACATTGTTCTACCCATGGTCCTATTTCCACCCATTTAACAGTGCGTGATTAGGCTAAGGAAATATGAGGCACTGAGCCGCCTAGATAGAAAATATTCTGTGAGCATGTGAGATGGACAGAAGCAGCTGCCTTTGTGGATGAAATAAAAATACAGGGGATGTGAAGGGTTTCGGGGCAAGTACCTGAAGTAAGGAAAGATTCTAGCCAGGGGGTGTCTACTTCTGCAGGAAAATATTGGGCAGTGCAATGTAAGGTGTCAGGGACTTGGAGATGGGGAAACAAGCAGGAGGGGAAGGAGTGTAGGGCTTTAAGAAGGATGGTGAGAGGGCTGTGAGGGGGGGGGGGGGATTTGGCACAGGAGCTTTGGGGCTGAACAGAAAAATCCTTGTTCAGTCATAGAAAATAGAGAGAGAAAGTTTTGTCATGAGATCCCTTCCTAAAAGGTTAACTGGACAGAGCTGATTTAAAAAGAAATCGGTGCAGTAAAGTATGTCCTCCAGGACGTGACTGAACTTGAAGGGGTTTGGAAACTTGGAGAAGGTGAGGTTGTCCAGAGGCAGTAAGCACAGTAACAGTCTCGTTCGAGGCAGGGACCTTTGCCAGCGAGAGGGTAGATCGAGTGGCTCCTGTGTCCACGAGGAAAACAGTTTCAGTGCCATTCACCATTAAAGTCAATAATGCAATTGCGGTGGAAGTGTCCCATTTCACCACACCCGAAACAAGCATAAGGTGTAGCGTTTGGATCTGGACGGGGAGGCAACTGAGTGGGTGATCCACTTGGATTAGGTAGCATATATCCGCGACCTCGTCCCCGTCCACGCCCTTGTCCCCGGAAAAATCCTCCACGTCCACGACTTCTGCCGGGAGTGGCCCCACCAGTGTAATAGTTCATTTGTGCTGCAATCAGCTTTTTGTCTGGGTGTCTGACTCTTTCTGCTTTCTGTGTGACGTTTTACTTCCTGAAACGCGGCAGCCTTCCATCCAATACAGGAGGTGCGTACTTTATTTTGAATGTCACTTCGCAGATCAGACACGAAAAGGGGAACTGCAGCTTTACTGCAATTGTCTGGATTGTCTAAGCCAGAGTGATTTGTTATTAAATCTTGAACACGATGTGCCCATTCGTCTACTGTCTCGTCCTTCTTTTTCTGTTTGGCAGCCGAGATAAGAGACCAGTCTGTGCCTTTCTTATACTTGTCCTTAATATTGTTCTTTACATGCTCCCATTGTGCAATAAAAGGACCTTCGTTTCGGCCTCTAGGCAACGCCTTGTTCCACTGCCACGGGTTTCCGTTATGCTGTCCATGATTTACAGTTGCCCATGTGGTGAGAAGCTTTCTCCGCAGCACCTGAGTCCATTCTGTGGCATTGGGCTTATACATATCATATAGCTGCTGCAATTGTTCTATGAATTTTTTTTTTTTTTTTTTTTTTTAACCCACCGATGACTTTGGGATCAGGCAATTCGGACACAACGTCCTTCAGCTCTTGAATGTCCCAGTTACGATGTATCATTACAGTAGTGGGGTTATTGCTCCTGCAGGTTTCATTGAATCATGTCGGGGGGTTTGGGATCTCAATCAGGGGGCATTTGAATAAGGGGCCTGGGGGTTTGGGGGACTTTAAGGGGGATTGAAAGGTGGTGTTTTGATTAGGGGGCTGATGGAATAGGGTTTGACTTCTAGTGCGTTGTGAAATGGAGGTTCTAGGATCGTGAAACCCACCCGCCGCACCCATTACGTTACTTTTGTCATCCCCGGATCAGTGTGTAATGAGGGATCATAATGATATTCTTCAAGAAACCAGACCCCGAGGGATCATCTTTTAATTCTGGTGCGGTGGGCGCTGGAGGAGAAGGTGGGAGCTGTGGATGTGGATAGTGTAGGAAAGGTGGGGGAGCAAGTACGGGATATAACGGGTCTTTTTTTTTTCCCGCTCTTCTTCCGCTTCTCATTCGACTGTGGTCCCAAATCTGCTTGCACTTTCTGTGATGCTATAAATAACTATTCTTTTTCCTTTCTGGTTTTAACTTTCCGCGGCCAATAATTCATTTCTGTACTGCCTTATAATAAATAGAGGCTTTAATAACCAACTCCCATCTGTCATACATAACACGGACCTTTGTTACAACATCCTCGTACATTTCTACATACAACATCCTTGTGCATATCTACATAATATTTTTCTAATTTCCTGTTTCTCACTCATCTAACCCCCACTGTGCTTATTCCACGTCCTACATGCCCTTTTTTTTTTTTTTAAATCTAACCCTGACTTCTTTTCAATGAGCTTCTAGGGGACCCATTTTACGTGGCGTCTGCTGATCCTCCGAAATAATCCTTCCAACATAAATTATTTCGGGCCCTCAGAGCGTCGACTAGCAGGCTTACTGTTATAAGTTCCCATTATGTCCCCTTGTTCTTCCTGAGTCCTGTATTAATTTTCCAACTATGTACTGATTCGCCTAATCCCTTGTACGTATGAATTAGTGAGGTATTAAGTGTGCCACTCACTGTTCCCTCACCTTCCCTTTTTTTAGTCCCAAGGGGAGACACTAGCTATCGGTCCTGTCCCAGTTCCCAGGAGAACACGGTATTTCCCTATTTGTATGTAGATTTATTTATCCCGTCCTAACAGTAAACCTGCAAGATCTGTGCTCTTTTCTATTTATATTTCCATCCACCCCATTACACGTTCCGTTAGCCTATCCTCTCACATCCCCGGATTCCAGCTCAGGTGACTTCGTGTCCGATTCGGTTCAGCAGAATACTACATCAATACGTCCAGCCGAGTCTAGGATATGGGTGAGGCCAGTATCCCTTCGTCAGACCTTTCGTATGCGTCAAACTGCTTGGGTCAAGTCTCCATCACCTTAAGCAACCCGTTGAGATATGAGTATGACTAGACGGCCAACAGGAAACTCGCCCTCCCAGGCGGTTGGAAATCCCCGAAACTTACCCCAGCCTGGAAGTGTTTAAACTCTGTCTGGAAATCCATTCAGTCACCGTGGATGTAGCCAAAGAGGAGACCGGAGGCTCCTCACGCAGGAGCCCTCTCAGGACAGGGCAGTCCTAAGTTTTGCCGGAGCTGCTTACTCTGCTGCCGGAGCTCAGATTGACGGCAGTCCGCTGGTAAGACGGATCACTGAGGTGGTCCCGCCTGAGGAGTCAGCCGGTCGTCTCCTGTCCCACGTTCGGGCGCCAGAAAACTGTGGACACTTTTTCTATGGTGTCGTTTCTCGTGACTGAAGACAGAGAGATATATTTAAAGTTAGTAAAAATCTTTTATTCAAACACATCAGGCAGAGGTAAAGTGACAGAGAAGCGCAGTCCCAGGACACCGCCCTTCATCTGCCCCCCGGCCAGGGTATTCCAAAGTTTTTATAGAGCTTTGTCTTGTGATTTCATTACACAAGTACTGCAAAACAACAACAACGGTTAGTTCCTTAAAACAATATATAAAAGCTAAGCTTTTTCTTATATCTCTAACTAAGCATTTTCTTACTGTCTCCAATATTAGCCAAAGACAAATGTCATGTACCCCCTGCGACCTTGTGACTTCTTCACCCTGTCTCATTTTACTTTGAGGAAGTTAACCTAGAAAACAGTTTGAATCATATAGAAACTGATTTTGTTGAGCCCTTGCACAATATATTTTTGTCAGTTCATAGCCAGAGCTTGCAAGCATTGCTGAAATGAAAGTTTTTAGTCACCAAATACACAGAGTACAAGGTGCTCAGTAGAACATCTTTCTTCTACATTATCTTAATTAATTTATTAATTTATCTATTTACTTATTTTTACTAGCTTTAAGTTTTACTCTGCTGGCCTAGCTCTCTTTCCCAGGGCTGGGGGTTGATTTGTTTTGAACTTGGGCTGATGTCTTTTTCATTTTTTTCATTGTTTTAGTTGCAGTTTTAGTTCCAGCTACATAGTATGGTTAAATACAGAGATGGCAACTGATAAGGCTTTGCCAGATTTTCTGTTAAAGTAAATATAGCTGTGTTTGTCCAGTGTTTCCAAAATTCTGCAGATTCAGCTTCATTGAAAGATTTGCACATTGAGTTTGATACATATACCAAACATTTTAGCCCAAATATCTTTCATTTCAAACATTTGGTGAAATGCACAGCAAAAATAATTCACACACAAATGAAGAGAAAAATTATCATACCCAAAAAACGGAAACCTTCTTGTCTATAATGTTTTTGTTAAGGCTTATATTTCCTTAAAATTTTCACTAGCATTCCACTAACATAGTGCCTTGCAAAAGTATTCAATGTTTGTCCTGTTTTGTCACATCACAACATGGAATTCAAATGGATTTTTGGGGTGTTAGCACCATTTGACTTACACAACATGCCTACCACTTTGAAGGTGCAAAATATTTTTCATTATGACACAAACAATAATTAATACCTCTTCTTCTTTCGGCTGCTTCCATTAGGGGTTGCCACAGTGGATCATCTTCTTCTATATCTTTCTGTCCTCTGCATCTTGTTCTGTTACACCCACCACCTGCATGTCTTCTCTCACCACATCCATAAACCTTCTCTTAGGCCTTCCTCTTTTCCTCTTCCCTGGTAACTCTATCCTTAGCATCCTTCTCCCAATATACCCAGCATCTCTCCTCTGCACATGTCCAAACCAACGCAATCTCACCTCTCTGACTTTGTCTCCAAACCGTCCAACTTGAGCTGACCCTCTAATGTCCTCATTTCTAATCCTGTCCATCCTCGTCACACCCAATGCAAATCTTAGCATCTTTGACTTTGCCACCTCCAGCTCTGTCTCCTGCTTTCTGGTCAGTGAACCATCTCCAACCCATATAACATAGCTGGTCTCAATAACATCCCGTACACCTTCCCTTTCACTCTTGCTGATATCTGTCTGTCACAAATTACTCCTCACACTCTTCTCCACCCATTCCACCTGCCAGCACTCTCTTCTTCACCTCTCTTCCACAATCCCCATTACTCTTTTCTGTTGATCCCAAGTATTTAAACTCATCCACCTTCACCAACTCTACTCCCTGCATCCTCACCATTCCATTGTCCTCCCTCTCATTTACACACATGTATTCTGTCTTGATGGTCCTTCTGACCTTCATTCCTCTCCTCTCATATCTCCAACTCTCCAGTGTCTCCTCAACCTGCTTCCTACTCTTGCTAAAGATCACAATGTCATCAGCAAACATCACAGTCCACGGGGACTCCTGTCTAATCTCGTCTGTCAACCTGTCCATCACCATTGCAAATAAGAAAGGTCTCAGAGCTGATCCCTGATGTAATCCCACCTCCACGTTGAATGCATCCATCACTCTGCCACAGACCTCACCACAGTCACACTTCCATCGTACATATCCTGCACAACTCTTACGTACTTCTCTGCCACTCCCGACTTCCTCATACAATACCACAGCTCCTCTCAAGGCACCCTGTCATATACTTTCTCCAGATCCACAAAGATGCAATGCAACTCCTTCTGGCCTTCTCTAACTTCTCCATCAACATCCTCAGAGCATCTGTGGTGCTCTTTCTTGGCATGAAACCATACTGCTGCTCACTAATCATCACCTCACTTCTTAACCAAGCTTCCACTACTCTTTCCCATAACTTCATGCTGTGGCTCATCAATTTCATCTCCCTGTAGTTACTACAGTCCTGCAAATCCCCCTTATTCTTAAATATCGGCACCAGTACACTTCTTCTCACGCCTCAGTCCTTCCGGCCTCCTCTCACTTTCCAAGATTCCATTAAACAATCTGGTTAAAAACTCCACTGCCATCTCTCCTAAATACCTCCATGCTTCCACAGATATGTCATCTGGACCAACGGCCTTTCCATTTTTCATCCTCTTCATAGCTGTCCTTACTTCCTCCTTGCTAATCCGTTAAATTTCCAGATTCACTATCTCTACATCATCCAACCTCTTCTCTCTCTCATTCTCTTCATTCATCAGCCTCTCAAAGTACTCTGCTCAGCACACCTTCCTCGCTTCTTAGTACATTACCATCTTTATTCTTTATGTCTAGCCAAACAATAATTATCACCAAAAAACAGAAATCCTGAGTGTGCATAGGCATTCACCCCCAAAGTCAATACTTCCTTACACTCCCTTCTGCTGCAATTCTGGCTGCAAGCCTCTTGTTGAATGTTTCTAATATTGCCAATGGAGATTTTCACCCATTCCTCAAGGACTAACTGCTCAACTCCTTCAGGTTAGATGGGCTGTGTTGGTGTTCAGCCATCTTCAAGTCATGCCACAGGTTCTCCATTGCAATGTGGTCTGTACTTTGATGAGGCCATTCCAAGATTCTTCATTGTACCCCTTGAAAGCACTCCAAAGTAGCAGTATGTTGAGGGATCATTCATTGTCCTGCTGGAAGGTGAACCTTCTTCTCAGCCTCAAATCTCTGGCAGACTGAAGCAGGTTTTCCTCTTGAACTGCCCGTATTTAGTGCCATCCACAACAGCAACAACATTTATTTCTATAGCACATTTTCATACAACAATGTAGCTCAAACTGCTTTATAAGAAGACCCAGAGAATTTTACAAGAAATGAAAACCAATTAATAAAGGCAGTAGTATTAAATAAATAAATAAATAAATTGATTAATCAAAAAGAAAAAAATAAGGTCAGATGGCTTTGAGGACAGAAAAAAACAAAAAAATCTAGTTAGCTGGAAAAAAAAACAAATAAAATCTGCATGGCTTCCAAAGCCAAAAGAATGCCAAGACCCAACTGAACATTCTACCTAACAATGTACTTCACATGATAGGATTTGATGAAGTTGGTCTCTTGGACAGATGAGACACCCACTTTCATTCCATCATTTTAGGGGGCTCCATGGTACCTTGATCAGGTGGGGTGGTGCAGATCGACACCACAGAAGAGGCAGCAGAGAATAGTAGAGATTAGTACAGATGTGGATCCCTGAAGAATATGATAATTCTATGCCCATGTAGTCTTTCAGAAATACAACTGAAAAGTAGCTATGAAAAAGCCATATTAAAATAGTGATTTTTCTAGCAGTTTTTTAAAATGTTCCATAGTATTAGCCTGGCATTTCTCTTTTAGTAAAGTATTCCAGATTTTAGGTGCATAACAGCAAAAGGCCACCTCACCACTTCTTTTAAGATTAACTCTTGGAATTATAAGCAGACCACTATTAGAAGATCTAAGGTTACAACTTAGATTGTAGGGAGACAGGCATTCCAAAATACAGGACTGGGCAAAGATTATTTAAGGCTTTATACACCATCAGTGTGTCTGTGTGAGTTTCCTCCCACAGTCCAAAGACATGCAGGTTAGGTGCATTGGCGATCCTAAATTGGCCCTAGTGTGTGCTTGGTGTGTGTGTGTGTGTGGGTGTGTGTGTGCCCTGCGGTATTTTTGGTGTCATAGGGATGGAGGTTCTGAGGGACCGGAGGTGGAGGTGACATTTTTATGAGTCAGGTTCTTCTAATGGGCTGCAGAGGGAAAGAGAAGCACCAACCCCCTGTTTGGCAGAGAAACACTTTTATTCAAGCCTGTAAAATGTCTCCCATGCATACGTGTGTGACAAAGAGTAGAGTCAATTATTATGTCAGGTCAGATTAAGGAAAAAGAAGTGATCAGGTCCTGAGTCCCTGTTTTAATATTATTAGTGCAGAAGCTTCTCATTCTTCTGTTGGTGTGCTGGAAGGAGTGGTTAGCAGAGCCCCCTGCTACAATCAGCTTACAATTTATTGGCACAAACCAGACAAATGTTTAATTTCATACAACTCACTCCTCAGAGTCTCTTCTTGATTTTTTTATCATAGTCCTTTTGAAGTTAAGTCCACATGCAAGGCTTTCCCTAAAATGCATGACCTCTGTGTGATGCCATCTTAAAGTTCATGTTATGCAGGATGTGCAGTCCTCACATGGTGGAGCACCTTCTTGGTAGCCTGCCTGACATGAACTGACCCTGGCGTTCTTGGCCTCCTTTTTTATTAGAGAAAGATCCAAGTGACCACAAGTGGACTGTCCTGTACCTGACACTGTTGCCCTCACTAGGTGGTCCTTGGGTCCTTGGTTGGCTGACGCTAGCTTTGGAGGTTCAAACACACACACACACACACGCACACGCACACACACACACACACACACACACACACACACACACACACATATATAATATATATATATATATATATATATATATAGAGAGAGAGAGAGAGAGACAGAGAGAGAGAGAGAGAGAGAGAGAGAGAGAGAGAGAGAGAGAGAGAGAGAGAGAGAGTAACAGATAAGTCAGACAAAGATAAAGAGTTGGGGCACCACCCTGGTGACCCCCTGTAACTGATGGTTGGAAAAATAACAAAAGCCGAGTGAACCGAACTAAGATGGTGGATCTTGCAGTTATCAGTGCCTCCAGCAGGAAGATGTGGGTCCAGACACTAGCAGTGTGATGTCATTAGTGTCAAAGCTGTCAATCTTTCATTCTACAGAGGGCAGAAGACAAAATGTATTTGGACACAACCCCTGCAGCAGCTAAAAGTTACCATCACCATAGCCTTTAAGCAGTCCCTGATCCCTATATATCTATATATGCCATTTCCATCTTTTGAACAAGTAAGTCCACCAATGGCTTAATGACTAGCATTGTCTCCTCAAGTTAGCATTTCCAAAAACTGTATAGCATTTTGTGATATCAAGTAGTCGATAGTTTTTCTCACTTTTCAATCCCTAATTCTTTCAGCTGTGCGATGTTTGAGGGTATCTTGGTGGAAATAATCAGATGAGAGAAATATGGTACAAAAAGATGTATGTATTTCACTTGCTTTAAAATGTGGCTTCCACACCCAAATTACAATGTGGCATAATCATTTATACATGCATATCCAGGCTGGAGAGAAGCAAATAGAATGTACAGTTGTCATCTGTCATTTGTGTTATCGTATGTCCATGTCAGATTCACCCTCTCGGCTGGTGTGTGGCTTCAGTAAAGACCTATGCTTAATAAATGACTGTGTGTGCAGAATAAACTGCACAGATCACAGTGGCACACTACCTTAACACTACCTTAACTTTACGTGTGGTCCTCACCTGAACACATCAAAGAAAAGCAACAGTGGCAAATCCTCTCGTAGGGTGGACAGACTTGTGTCTAATAAATAGAGACTCCAACTCTGGAGTGAAGACCTGTGCTGTTGTTCTAACATGTTACATGAATCAAGATTCGCCATTTCAGTGTTTGTCCACGACATTCATGTAAGTGAAAGGAGAAAGCAAGCTGAAGGAGAAGGAATGTGATGTTTCCACATCGAATTGTCTCATTAAGCAGTAGGGACAAGTCAATGAAGTCTCATCCTGACCGAAGGACTTGTCATAATTCTGCTGGGCCAGTCCAGCCAGTCCAGTCTCAAAGTCCGTAAACAATTCATACTGTACCTGCTTTGTGAAAGCTGAGACTTCAAACAGTAGGTAGAGAAATCTTGTACATTCCACTGTCATTGTCATAGAAAAAAATGAACAGACAGGAAGAGTAGCATCATGTTCCCAGAGGATGGTGCCATCCTGTCTGTTTCATGAGGTGTCCAGCCTTATTTGTGAGGTTGCTGTAATAATTTCTTACTTTCTTTCCTTTGCAGTTATGAAGGCCCTGAAGGGATGGAGATGCTTTGTGCTCTTTGTACTCCGCATGACCCACGTCGTCTGGACACGTATGTATTTATATGATTTATGATTCCAAGACTGGCTGCCTTTAAATAGGACTGATTTCTGTTGGTATCACAGCAGACTTCTGTTGTACCTCATTCTTATTTGATGTTTTTCTTGTAAATCTTCTATAAACGGACCTCAGTCTAGAGAACAGAACAGACAAGTTTGTTTTATTGAATTTAAGAATCAGACAATTTAATGTGGAGACTCAATTTCAGAGGTGGCAGCTGGGCAAGAAAAAGAAACAAACCTTACATGCTTTAGGAAAATGAAATAAACATTGAACAGCATTTAGTCTTCTTCTTACTAAGGTGACTCTCCTTCATTGACAAGTCTTGATGCTCACTACAGCCATTTTGTTTTTTGGTTCAGAGAGGTTTCAAGTTGTTTCACCTTCCTCAACTCTTCGTGCTTTAGTTAGTGAAGATGTCACCCTACCAGCCTCACTCTCACCAGCTATCAATGCTCAGGGGTTTGAGGTCAGGTGGTTTCGAGACAACTTTGACTCTCCAGTACTTTTATACCACAATCTCCAAATCAGACCTGAGCAAGTGGAACCTACAAGGGAAGGATCCTACAATCCTACAAGGGAAGGACTGCGCTCTTCCTAGAAGAACTTGCAAGTGGAAACGTATCTCTGAGACTCCAGGATGTCCGTGCTTCTGACAGAGGCCTCTACAGATGTTTTGTTGATTCTGGACCATGGAATGAGGAGGTTCACATCACTCTGAAAGTTGAAGGTCATTTTGAACTTCCTTTCTTTGTTTTTCATAGTTTGCCGTCCCTCTGGTGACTGTGACATGCTTCAGTAATGTGGACCTAAAATGCAGAGACCCTGTAGTGTTTATTTTATTTTATTTTATTTTTGGTGACACAGACACTTTGATCAACTTATCTATTGATGTTCATGTAACAGTTAAAATGTCCATTGACCATCTGGTTCTTGTCAAATGTTCAAAACCATTGATTTTCTGTTACCGCTCCTAAAACCAACTCTGCTCCCATCTCTCAGCTTACACTAAAGGTAGTTTTAAAACAGCATATAGCATCGGCTTTTCAGTCTCAGGTCATTTTACTGTCCCTAAGGCCGAATTATTTACAAAAGAAAGCCATAACAGTTTGACATTGTGTTTTCAATCAATCAATCAATCCATCTTTATTTTGCATAGCACTAGTAATGGTTTTCACCATCATAAAGCACTTTAGAAACCAAAAATAAAATTACAGTCCAGTGCCAGATACATAAACTGAGAAAAGCACAGGAAACACAGAAAACATGAGCAGCAGTGATAAACACCACAAGGAGCTTCGATGTCATTCTGACCAATCTATACTAATTAATAAAAGGCAAAGCCCTCACTGACTAACTGACTGACTGACTGACTGAATGACTGACTCACTCATCACTAATTGTCCAACTTCCCGTGTAGGTGAAAGGCTAAAATTTGGCAGGCTGATTCCTTACAGCTTACTTACAAAAGTTAGGCAGGTTTCATTTCGAAATTCAACGCATAATGGTCATAACTGGAACCTCTTTTTTGACAATATACTGTAATGGACGGCAGCCCGGGAGGCGGAGTTGAGTGTCACGTCATCACGCCTCCCACGTGATCACGTGAAAAGACTGTGAACGCAGTAGGGAGAAATGAAGGAAGAGCCGCAAACAGCGAAGAACAAAAAATTCATTAAACAATTGAGAAGGGAGCGAGTGAAGCATACAAGCATCTTCATAAGGGAAACAAAGCACGGTGTAAAACGTAAGTTTAAATTAAGTTATTGAAACGCTCCCGTTGCGGATTGCAATAACATATTCGCGAAATAAAAGAACGCAGTAGGAAAAAATGAAGGAAGAGCCGCAAACAGCGAAGAACAAAAAATTCATTAAACAATTGAGAAGGGAGCGAAACAATAAGAAGCGAGCGAGTGAAGCATACAAGCATGTTCATAAGGGAAACAAAGCACGGTGTAAAACGTAAGTTTAAATTAAGTTTATAGAAACGCTCCCGCTGCGGATTGCAATAACATATTCGCGAGATAAAAGTTTAATGAGAAGACACAAGTTATAAACAAACCACACGCCGTAGCGCAACGTTAGGGGCAACAGTTTCAACCATTCTATGATCTGCTTCTCGCAACTGAAAGACGGCACATGATGATTGTTAGCCGACTTGCTGACTGCAACGTTAGGGGCTTCAACTCTGGCGCTGACGATAGAGATTCAATTCCCGAGAGGGGATGCAGTGAGTGTGTATGCCTGATGAGCCCAGAATTAGGGAGAAACACGTGTCGCATACTCTTTGCATTATTTGAAAGTAAACTATTAAAACCATTCTATGATCAGCTTCTGGGAACAGAAAGAGGGCACGTGGCGGATGTAAGGCGACTTCCTGACCAACCACAAGCGTAACCTGGCAGGTAACCACCCATACAGTCAGATTGTGATTCAGAAAACGAATGCCATGAATGTAATTACCATGATCTACATACTGTCAAATAAACGAAACACACGCCGTAGCGCGACAGCTGTGAAAAGCGAGGTTCACAAAAAAACAGATCCTTAACAAATTGTTATTGGTATATTTTCGATCCGTTTAAAAAGGTTTTCTTTTCTTTTTAAAAAATTAAAAGCAGTACTTCGCCGCAACGAAGCGCGAGAATTTGGCTATATATATCTGCTTCTCGCAATTAAAAGAGGGCACGTGGCAGATTTTAGACGACTTCATGACCAAACATAAGTGTTACCTGCCAGAGTGCCAGGTAACCACCCATACAATCAGATTGTGATTCAGACTAGGAATGCAATGAATGTAATTACCCCGATCTACATACAAGGCGAAAGTCTTGCAACATTCAAAGATGATGGTTTGGGATAAGTACACCATAGAACATAAAAGAGCTTATGAAACCTTGAACCGAAAAAAGCAAGATCTCAGAGATCGTAAAAAAAAAATAGGAGGTAATGTCGTTTTACTCGCTGTAGATTTTAGTCAAACATTACCAGTTATTCCACGAGGGAGACCAGCAGATGAACTCAACGCGTGTTTAAAATCCATGCTTCTCCCACGTTCGGTTATATGTCGCGTGTTCTCGGGTAGGTACACCAAAAAATGTATACATTTAAGCATGTAATGGGCAAACAAAAAATGAGGTATACCCGAAGGCACTGCAGTAGTACTTAATGTAACTTTACTTCTTAAATGTTAATGTTTTACTGTTTAATAATTTATACGCTTCTTATATGTTGTTCAAATTCTTTTATCAAAATACCAGTGACAGCGCAATGCACGATAACGTGGAGTGAATACACCATACGCATCCGCCCACGGCCGCCCTGGTGTGCGCAGATAGGAGTTGATTCTACAATAAAATAAAATAAAGATAAAAAGAGTAATACAATCATCACCCATAAAGCGGATAGTAGACGTGACGTACTATATGTGTACCAGATTTCAAGTCAATAGGTGAAACGGTTTGCGAACTACAGGTGATTTAAAATCCTGGACAGACAAATGAATAGCCACGGTAGCAAAATACAGAAGAAGATTTTACTGTTTAATAATTTATATGAAATGTGCTTCTTATATATTACTGCATATTCTCATATGATAATGATGTTAATGTTGTTCATATTGATTTCTATGTTATTGAAACGGCATGTATGTGTGTATATGTATGTATATATATATATATATATATATATATATATGTGTGTGTATACATATATATGTGTGTATATATATATATATATATAATATATGTGTATGTGTGTATATATATATATATATATATATACTAGCAAAATACCCGCGCTTCGCAGCGGAGAAGTAGAGTGTTAAAGAGGTTATGAAAAAGTAAAGGAAACATTTTAAAAATAACGTAACATGATTGTCAATGTAATTGTGTTGTCATTGTTATGAGTGTTGCTGTCATATATATGACAGCAACACTCATAACAATGACAACACAATTACATTGACAATCATGTTACGTTATTTTAAAATGTTTCCTTTACTTTTTCATAACCTCTTTAACACACTACTTCTCCGCTGCGAAGCGCGGGTATTTTGCTAGTTTTAAATAAAAGCTGCTGCAGAAATCCCCAGAACAGCAACACTAAATAAAACAAAAAGAGAAGAGCACAAAGCAACGTTATGCCACAGAGACCAGGAGAGACAGTTCAGCCATAGGCACAGAACGTCAGGATTTCGTGGTGTTGCCCTTTTGTGATATTTATAACCCTGAAGGCACAGGAGTAGGCTAGAGATCACCGTCAAGTACATTTAGGCCCAATGTAGCCTGACATGCCTCAGTGGCTGAGGATTGGTTAGATCTGTGGGAGTGGCTAATGTAACTAAGCACCGGCATCATCCCAAAATGTGACCTTTGACCAGAGACCACCCCTTCCCCACCAATATAGGAGGAGTCCTCCTGTTGCATGTTTTAATTGTGAACAAAAAAGAAATTAATATATGTGAGTTGATTAAAAAAATAAAGGGATCCTTCCAGTGAAACCCCTAAGAAATTGGTTTTATTTCTCACAACAGGCCAATCTCTTTTTATGCCCCTCATTACTTTTCCATTCTTTTCTCTTCACAGTTGTGGGCACTCAGCCCTCCATTTCCATCAGCACTGCAGAGGACCAGCAGACTAGACTGGAGTGCAGCTCTGAGAAGTGGAGCTCTCAACCTGAAGTGACCTGGAGAGACATGAACGGTGTAGATGTGACGTCAGCGTCCACCATAACAGTACAACGGGATGATGAGGGTCTCCTCAGGGTGAGCAGTGTCATCCCCATCAAGTGGGAGTTCAACGTGTTCTCCTGTCTGATGAGAAGTAACACGGTCAGACCGACCTATCAGTCCAAAGTGGGGGTCTATGGTGAGTACTCAGAGGTCAGAGACTTATCCTCTCATTGACTTTAGAGCTGCTATCATCTGATTTTGTTTTATTGTGAAACCTTCTTTAATATGTAATACTTTGCATTGAAACACAAAGAGCAGAAATTCTAATTCAGTATAAAAACTGAACACCTGTAAGGAAATTGAGGAAACGAGGAGGAAAATTTTAATGCATCTGGAGAATATTTGAGAAAATGTGAAAAAAATGTCATCAAAGTAAATGTTCAGTTATGACGATATTACCCTGCACTGTTGATGAGATTTGACTAACCGGGACGTTCTTAGTCATAATGGCTTGGAAAACTGATATCTCAGTCTGCAGTCTTATTTTACATACAGTACAATACAGACAAATACACACACCCATGACATTTTTGCTGCTAATCTTAACTGGAATTACAGTATGTAAGTCACTTTAGATGTCTGATAAGGTGAAGTGGTGGCTCTCAGGCTAAAGGATCTGTGCTGAGATCTGGAAGGTTGACAGTTCAAATCCCATTACTGCAGAAGAGATCCTACTCTGTTGGGCCCTTAACCTGAAAATTGCTCCAGGGGCAATGTGCAATGGCTGACCCTGCGCTTTGACCTCCAAAGGTCACATGAAAAGACACTTTCCCCTCAGGGATTAATTCAGTGTAACAAATACCAAAAACAATTGTGATGTTAGATATATTTCTGAATAGAACCTTAGACTTGTTATTGTTTTCATCTCCTAGTCTGTAAAACTAATCAAATTGGGCCTTTTAATACTGCCAGTGCATCACATGTCTTTGTTGATCTCCATTTACGGCTTTCTGTATTTAAGATGGCGTGTGTGCTCATTTCTTCACTTTAATTACCTCTGGCTTGATGAGAGCAGCTTTATCTGGAGTCTCTTTCACATGTGACTAATAATTGACTGGCAGCTCATTTGCAGCATCTTTTGCCAAGCTCAGGTTTAAGGATTTCATGATGTCAATAAATCATCAAACACTGGAATTCAGCATTTATTGGCAAGAGAGAAGGCAAATCAAATGTAATCAAATAAAGAACAGGAAGGGTTTCATGAGCAGAAGAGCTAAGTACACTCTGAATGTTAACACCATGGATGCTCATTAAATCTGCAGTGCGGTTACGAGACTGTGACTGTGTCAGAGTGTTTGGCTCCTGTTTGAGCTCATCAAATCCTCCCTTCAAGTCAGGGTCACTCACAGCATGGATCTAAGCTTTATATCAGGGCCAAAGAAACAAAAACGGCCAGTCCAAACTGGGAGAGAAAGAGTCTGAACAGTCAAATAAAGAAGCAAGGGTCTGAGCCAAAAACATCCTAAAGAAACAGCAAACAAAACCAAAACTGAAATGAAGAAAGAATCAAAGGTAAAAAAACATGAGGCCCTTTAATAACAACATGATCCAAATGCTGTCCTCTAGATGGAAATACTGCAGATTATCTAAAAACTAAATGCCATGTGCAGTCCACAGCCATCTTAAATAACATGAGGATGGTGATGTCACATGTCACGTTGATGTCTGGTCACAAGTTTAATAACCAGGTGCCATTAATAATAAGAGCAATCACAAAAATACTGAGAAACAAAATGTCAAAGTGAAATAATTAAACCCAAAATGAACAAATAATACTTACAGTGCAATTTGAATGTCTTCGGCCTCCTTCACTTTTGTTGCATTTTGTTGTGTTGCAGCCTTGTGCTAAATTCATTTAAATTAATTTCTTCTCTCAACACTCAATACCCCAGAATGACAAACCGAAAACAGGATTTTAGGGAATGCGCACATTAATTCAAAATAGAAAATGGAAATATCCCATTGAAACTAATATTCCGACCTTTGCCTTGACGCTTGAAATCTGTCTCAGGTACATTTCATTCTGCTGAACACCTTTGAGATGTTTCTCCACCTTGTTTGGAAACCACCTGTGGTCAATGCAACTGACTGCACATGATTAGGAAGTCCCACAGTTGAGCAAATCCCATGCCAAGAGGTCGAAGCAGAGCTCAGAGACAGGACCGAATTGAAGAGAATGTTTAGCATATAACTGATAACATGTCCACTTAATATAAATATGTCTATATATTGGATGTTTGATCATCCTGTCTTAGGTTACACAGAGATACACCTGATGCTTCATTCAAAGGTCAGCGGTTACCTGGCGGTCCTGCATACTTGGATGAGGTCACCCTACTTCGAGCAATTAGACAAAAGACAAGATAACTAAGGAAAGCTTAACAGACAAAAAGTGACACGTAAAGGTTTTCCTCTACACTGCAATGCTAAACTGAGTAATTGTGGGAGAAGAGCCATGAAAAGAGACATGACAAATAACCAGTGGTCACTCTGGCTGAGTTCTGGGGAACCCGTGTGGAAGTGGGAGAAAATTCCAGAAGGACAACCATCACTACATTATTCCACTGATCTACACTTTATGGCAGAAGCCTCCCCACAGTAAAAGAGACATGGAAGTCTGCACTGAGTTTGCAAAGAGGCACATAAAGGACTTTCAGACAGTGAGAAACAAGATACTCTGGTCAGATGAAACCAAGACTGGCGTCATGTCTGGAGGAAACCAGGCTCGGCTCATCACCAGTGCAACACCATTCAAATGGTGAAGCATGGTGGTGGTAGCATCAGAGAGTGGGGTACCAGGCAGGGATGAGGTAATTCTGAACAAAGCAACTGAGAACTGAGATATCCTGTATAAAAACCTGCTCTCTAGTGCTTGGGACCACAGACTGCAATGAAGGTTCACCTTCCAACAGGACAAAGCAAAGACAACACAAGAGTGGCTTAGGGACAACTCTGTGAATGTCCTTGAGTAGCTCAGCCAGAGCCAGGATTTGAACCCAATTGAACTGAGAGACCTGAAAGTAGCCGTCTAGCAAGGGTCTCCATCTTAACCTGACAGAACTTGACAGGATCTGCAGAGAAGAATGGCAGACAATCCCCAAATTCAGATGTGTGAAACTTGTCACATCAGACCCAAGAAGACTCCAGGCTGTCATCACTGCCAAAAAGGGACTCAGCAAAGTACTGAGAAAAGGGTCTGATACTTGTGTCAATGGGATATTTCAGGTTTTCTTTTAAAATTTAATACATTTGCAAACATCTCTAATTGAGTGTCGTAGATGAGGAGAAAAGAATTTCAATGATTTGAGCAGAAGGATGTAACAAAATGCAAAATGAGATAAAGGGCTCTGAATAGTTTCTGAACCTGCTGTAAGGCACATGATGTTACTGAACCTGTAATGGCACATTAGATAATGTTCATGATAACACTTTCTTTACTATTTACACTAAAGGACGTGTCTTTAAAATGGTCCCTAAATTTAATATTAGGTTTCTTATTTTCTGAATGTACAGCTACGTTATCTAATTAAGAACAAAATGCAATCAACCCACTCAAATTTTGAGTACCCTGTGAAATTGGAGAGCACACGACTATTTACATTTGAAACGTTTAACAAATTAATAATGTTAAAAAAGAAAATAAAGCAATCAGTAGAAATGTACAATCACCTGTTCAAACTTAACTCACTTGTTCAATATCTTTGTCTTTTTTTAAATTCTCCTTTTGTCTCATTAAGCATTTTACTTACATAGAAATGTGAAACTTTTTTGTTTCTTCTGTTTTGTGTTTAAAGCACTTGAAGCTCTTGAATAATCCAACAATTAACCATAAGGGGCCTGTGTCACACGAACACACACACACACACACAAATAGTACCCATGAATAGATGAATAGCACCCCACCGTTGCAGGACTAGGCTGTCCGTGGCTGTGTGGTGGTCAGATGTTTAAATGGCCCCTTTGTTCTGTCGGAGCTAACAAACAAACAACTGAATACTCACTGGAGTAGCGAGGTGTTCAAATGTGCAGCTGACTCACACGTGGTAAGGTGCAAATGTATGGGGGCAGAATGAGAACTCACAGTGGTAACAGTGGTTACCTGAGGAGCTTCACCCAACATCCATATTAGCTGCTGAGCTGAACCAACCAGATGTTAACGGCTGCACCCTACAAACAGTTATGTCATAAAGTCAACTGCCGGATAAACCCAGTTGGGTGCCCCTGGGCTATGACATCTCAGTGCCCCCTGCAATACACTTTGTTTGGCAAAACAAACTCAAAAGTGGAAGAAAAATAATGTAACAGTATGATAAAGATCAAACAAGTGACAGTAATATTACAAAGGAAACCAAAACACAGAAACTGTCAAGCTCACTCCTTAACAAAAGAGAAGACACACCACTGTGTAAGCTTCACACTGCAACACAATTAGACACTCAGAAAGAGGAAGAACGCGACAACTCACCATTGAGGTCAAATAAACAGCACAAATCAAATTCTAGGAAAGTGGCCAGCTAGACCAGACGTTCTTTTTGTCTCTCATTTGGCCAATTGAAGCATGAAGGTCATAACTAGTAATCCTTCATTAAATGTTATTTCTTTTAGCAACTGTGTGAATCAGAATGTGTCACTTGAAGATGATTACTGAGTATATATAAAAGGATTCTCACAAAAATGAACAAGGGTGCAATTTTGAAGAAAAAAATGTATAAAATGAACATAGCACTGCGAATTGTCTATCGGTCAGTCAGTCCTTATCCAACCCTCTATATCCTAACAGGGTCACATGGGTCTGCTGGAGCCAATCCCAGCCAACACAAGGTGCAATGCAGGAAACAAACCCCGGGCAGGGCACCAGCCCACTGCAGGGTGCGCACACACACACACACACACACACACACACACACACACACACACACACACACACGCACACACACACACACCAAGCACACACTAGGGACAATTTCGAATCATCAATGCACCTAACCTGCATGTCTTTGGACTGTGGGAGGAAACCCATGCAGACACGGGGAGAACATGCAAACTCCATGCAGGGAGGACCCGGGAAGCAAACCCAGGTCTCCTTACTGCGAGGCAGCAGCGCTACAACTGCGCCACCGTGTTGCCCGCGCTGCGATTAACTTTTGGTTTAATTTGATTTGATTTGATATACTGAGAGGAAATTGTCCTTTCGCATGACGTTGTTTTGGAGGTCAATGTATAGTGTCAGTTACAAGCTGGCAGATCAAAACTGTTCAAGTGATGAGGTGCAACTGAAGTGCTGCATGCTGCTCACCCCATTGCTACGTACGTTTCTATAGTGTAGATTGAGACACTTCAGATGTCTCCAGAATTTTTCTTGCGCACAAGTTCTACACCTCATTTAAATTAAAGTGCTATGATGGTTTGATTTTAATAACTCAGAAATACATCACAAAACTTTAAAAAAGTCATAGTCTTGTGCCCCCAGTTTCTTAGGTCTCTGGACTAAAGTCCAGCTAAACCTGTACTTTAATCCGACCCTGTTAGTGGGCAAACACTTCTGTGATTAATTACCTTTTATTCACTTATTATCAGATACTTACATCAGTCTAGGGACTTTTTGGGAACAAGTATGACAGGGCAAGGGGACACAATTGACACCACAAGTGAAGGGCTCAATTATTTATGCCCGTGCCCTTTCATTGATTGCATCGTACATGCAGAAATAAAGCTGTAACCGAAATAAGACCTGCGGACATGTCATCACTTCAGCCAGCACTGCCCTTAGGGATCTTTCTGGCAACTCTCAGACTTTGGCTCAGCTCCTGTTATGTTGGACTGTCCCAGTTAAAAAACATGCTTAGTGGCTCTTAGTGGCTTAGTGACTCTTAGCCAGCACAGTTTTGTACTGCATATGTGGTTGCGCTTGGCCCAGGGCTGCTGGTTTTGTCATCGGACACTCTTCTCCACCCATTCCACCTGCCTGCACTCTCTTTTTCAGTTCTCTTCCACAATCCCCATTACTCTGTACTGTTGATCCCAAGCATTTAAACTCATCCACCTTCGTCAACTCTACTCCTTTCATCCTCACCATTCCACTAACCTCCCTCTCATTCACACACATGTATTCTGTCTTGGTGGTCCTACTGACCTTCATTCATCTCCTCTCCTCACCCCATATAGTGCCTTGATTTATAAGTGCACAGGGGGTGTCCCCGCAACATTCAATACATTTGAACAATGAGGCACGTACATAGAAAACACACCATTGTGGACTAAGCTGTCAGCGTGACTTCATATTTGGACTGAAGAAGGAAACCAAAGTCTGTCCACAACATCTTTATTACTGCTGAGGACTTTGCTAGTGCTGATAACACACTGTTGTGCCACACCAGCTGACACTCCAATTATATCACGTGTCTCCACTTGGTCACATGTTTCATGTTGTTGGTCATGTCTGTCATTAAACTCTGTAATCCTGGTCACCTTTTCTGTTTTCTGGACATTCAATCTAAACTTAACACACATATTTGAAGATGCTCAATTCCAAATTCTCACACTGACACATTTGTCTAATTTTTTTTTTTCAGTTTTCTCCCCTGGTATCTCTGGCTGGTCGCTGGTCTTCTGGTTATCATTGGCTTTTTATGTGGCAGTGACCATTGTGCTGATATTAAAATGGCGAAAAATGAAAGGTGCGTCCTGGAGCTGCTGTATTGAATTAAATACATAAAGGTGACCACCATGATTATTTCATGTCATCTCTTTGTTTCTTTGTTTTAGATAAAAATGCAAGATATAAGACCAAAGGTAAGGACACTTCAAATAAAACCCTTGCTCCCCTGAGACACACCACATTTCAGGTGTTTCTGATGAATGTGTGACATTATCTACATTGACCATTAAAATGCATTAATCTTCATGAAGACAAACATCAAATGCAGGGTTTAAGGCTCAGTGTGCAAATGGGAACAAAAAACACAGAAAACAGTGTTGGAGTCACCATACCAGAAAAGTGGGCTTATAGTGGGCTCAGTGCTGGGACATTGAAATGTTAAATGGGCAAAGGACGCTCCATGAGGGGATTCACAGATTCTCTACACTTAATACAGTTTTAGTGGGGTTTGGATATGAGAGAAACCAAATGTCAGGTCCATAAACTCAGAGTAGTCTAACACTGAAGCTGTTACAGTTGACAGGCTCAGAGGGCTTCAGAAATATACAAAATAAAATAATAAAAGTAAAATCTAAAACACAACACAGCACATACACTCATACACTCGTACTCTGAAGTGCTCCACATAAGAATCTGCTGTTTTTATTGAAATATTAAGAGCATATACTGTGAGCTGCAAAGCTAATCCTACCCCCAAAAAGATACAGACGCCCCTGGAAAAAGCCCTAGGAAACCCCTAGGAAACTTAAACAGACTACCTTCACATTTCTCCTTTTCCTTCTGGCCGGCTCTCTCGCGTAATCTGCCTCCCGCGTGCTACTCCGCCTTGTCAAAAAGCCTGTGCCGACTTCTCTCTGTGGTTATAAATTGATTTTCTGCTTCTTTCTCTCTCTCTGACTTCTGGTGCTCCTGACATGTATTCCTCCTCCTCCGAAGAAATCCTTGGTTGCTTTTAAATGACAAGCGGAGGTATAAACTCTTTCAAGGAGCACGTTTGAAACAGTTTTAAAAGATAAATGTTTGTTTGCAGTGTTTGAATAAAAATTCGAGTTTCTTCAACTTCCACTGGTCTTCTGTGCAATCTTGTAACCCAAGCGTGACAAGTGGTACCAGAAGTGGGGTGGTTGCACAAATGGATGCATTAGCACAAGCGGAAGCCGAATACCTTTTCCAAATCACCCAGAATGTTCCTATCCCATATGATTCGGAAGATGATTTACATTCCGAACGTCCTGCGTCTAGCCTCCAGCCTCCATCTGTCAGATGAATAGACACCCAACAATACAGTATATTCAGCCTCGAAGAGCCTCTCCAATCCCTCAACAGTATGTTCCGCCTCCACCAGCACCAGCACCTGCGCAAGTTACTAGACGTGTGCTTCCTCTGCCTCCACTTCCGGACAATGCTAAGAATGTCCTGTCGAAGATGGGCCCATCTGATGACCCAGAGCTATTTCTTTTGGCTTTTGAACAAGTGGCGACTGTGTTAGGATGGGACAAACGTCTTTGGGCTGTTATCATCACCCCGTTTTTGTCTGGTGATGCACTACTTTCATTACGAAATATACCTAACGACAAATTTGGCGATTATGATTTTTTGAAAGATCAGCTTGTCTTGAAGAAGGCCACGACGTTTTTGTCAAAAGGTTTTGCACTTTACAACTGGAGGTTGGATATGGACAAATCTGTTCGTGCTCAGATACAAGATTTGATTCTTAAAGTGCAATGCTGGTTTGAGGGAGATAAGGTTGAGCGCATCGTTGAAAAAGTTGTTATGAACGTAGTGCTGTTTGGAATACCTGCACCCATCCGAGATGAATTTCTTCGTCACAATCTTGAATCTCTAGATATTATTTCACAACGTCTAGAAGGCTCCCAGACCGCTTTCAAAACAAGCGGTAGCTTCGGTACTCAGTATCCTGTGTTAAAACCTATAAGGGAACCCCAAGAGTATCCTCGTCAACTTGATCGTGTACCTCGTCATCCTTCAACAACTGATATTCAGATGTCATCGGCTAGACCACCAGGAAATGCAGTTGCTGCAACCACAAATGAGATGCCTCCTACCGGAGACAGAGGTCGTGGTCGTGAACGTTGTCGATTCGGTGCCGGCGAGCGAAGATGTTTCCGGTGTGATCAGCCTGGTCATTTAGTGAGAGATTGTCGTCTGTCTCCATCCCGTTCAATGGAAATTGGCATAGCAGAGGTTTGTTGCTCGAATATCCCGGATCCGTCGAAAAACAAAGATGGCTTATTTTTCTCTATAAAGTTCGGGGGCCGACAGGTGACAGCGTTTTTGGACTCAGGCAGTGACCTTTGTGTTGTCAGACGCGTCACCCAAGTGTGACAATACGTTTGACAAGAGCATATGAATATGACATTCATGTTACAAATTTGGAGAAAAAGCAGTGAGGCAAACACACAAAGAAGAATTCCTGAAGAATTACGAGAATGAAATATTCAAGGAATACTACAAAATGATTTAGACTTTAGAAGTAACAGAAATTAAGAGCAACAAAACAGCTTTCTTAATAATAATAATAAAATCATCATATTCATAATAGCAATAATAATAATACATTTTATTTATTTTAGTGCCTTTCCAATGTTCATGCTTCTTAATAACTCAGATACAAGTCCTGTAACCACACGATCATTCAGGAAGTGGACCCCGGAGGCTGAGAATACTCTGAGAGAACTTTTTGGAACTACAGACTGGGATATCCTGCAGGGATCTCATAATGAGAACATTGAGGAAGTTGTTGACTGCACTACTGATTACATCAACTTCTGTATGGACATTGTAGTTCCAGTAAGAACTGTACGCTGCTATGCTAACAACAAGCCATGGATTACAAGTGACATCAAGGGCCTTTTGAATCAGAAGAAAAGGGCTTTTAAAGACGGTGATCAGCATGAGCTCAAGCGCGTGCAGAAGGAACTCCGAGTCCAACTCAGGGCGGCGAAGGAGCAGTACAGGAGAAAGCTGGAGCAGAAGTTGCAGAATAACAGCATGAAGGAAGTGTGGGATGGGATGAAGATCATCACTGGCTGCAGCTCGAAGCGGGGTACCACCATTGAGAGAGACGTGAAGAGAGCAAACCAAATGAACAACTTTTTTAACAGGTTTGACCACCCTAACCCACTCTCACTCTCACCTCGGAGTACTGCACCCTCCACACATCCTTCTGCTGATACCAGCATAGGAAAAACATCCCCACCCATAATAACAACAGCGCAAGTGAGCAGAGAGCTGAGGAGACTTCGTGCCAGCAAAGCAGCGGGTCCAGATGGAGTATCGCCACGACTGCTGAAGGTCTGTGCATCAGAGCTGGGGGGTCCTCTACAGCGCATCTTCAACCTGAGCCTGGAACAGGGGAGAGTCCCGAGGCTTTGGAAAACATCTTGTATCACCCCAGTCCCAAAGGTATCACGTCCTAGTGAGCTGAATGACTTTCGGCCTGTTGCTCTGACATCACATGTGATGAAGACCATGGAGAGGCTGCTGCTTCACCACCTTAGGCCACAGGTTCAACACGCCCTTGACCCTCTGCAGTTTGCATATCAGGAGAAGGTGGGAGCGGAAGATGCCATCATCTATATGCTACACCGATCCCTCTCTCACTTGGACAGAGGCAGTGGTGCTGTAAGAATTATGTTTCTAGACTTCTCTAGCGCCTTCAACACAATCCAACCTCTGCTCCTTAGGGACAAGCTGACAGAGATGGGATTAGATTCATACCTAGTGGCATGGATCGTGGACTATCTTAAAGACAGACCTCAGTATGTGCGTCTTGGGAATTGCACGTCTGACATTGTGGTCAGCAACACAGGAGCGCCACAAGGGACTGTACTTTCTCCGGTCCTGTTCAGCCTATATACATCGGACTTCCAATACAACTCGGCGTCCTGCCATGTGCAAAAGTTCGCTGATGACACTGCTATCGTGGGCTGTATCAGGAATGGGCTGGAGGAGGAGTATAGGGACCTAATCAATGACTTTGTTAAATGGTCCGACTCAAACCACCTACACCTGAACACCAGCAAAACCAAGGAGCTGGTGGTGGATTTTAGGAGGCCCAGACCCCTCATAGACCCAGTGATCATCAAAGGTGACTGTGTGCAGATGGTGCAGACCTATAAATATCTGGGAGTGCAGCTGGATGATAAATTAGACTGGACTGCCAATACTGATGCGCTGTGCAAGAAAGGACAAAGCCGGTTATACTTCCTTAGAAGGCTGGCTTCCTTCAACATCTGCAATAAGATGCTGCAGATGTTCTATCAAACAGTTGTGGCGAGCGCCCTCTTCTACGCAGTGGTGTGCTGGGGAGGCAGCATTAAGAGGAAAGACGCCTCACGCCTGGACAAACTGGTGAGGAAGGCAGGCTCTATTGTTGGCATGGAGCTGGACAGTTTAACATCTGTGGCAGAGTGAAGGGCGCTGAGCAGGCTCCTATCAATTATGGAGAATCCACTGCATCCACTAAATAATGTCATCTCCAGACAGAAGAGCAGCTTCAGCGACAGACTGCTGTCACTGTCCTGCTCCACTGACAGACTGAGGAGATCGTTCCTCCCCCAAACTATGCGACTCTTTAATTCCACCAGGGGGGGGTAAACGTTAATATTTAACATTATACATAGTTATTGTCTGTTATTTTCACCTGTATTATTATCATTCTTTAATTTAATATTATTTATTGTATCAGTATGCTGCTGCTGAAGAATGTGAATTTCCCATTGGGATTAATAAAGTATCTATCTATCTATCTATCTATCTATCTATCTATCTATCTATCTATCTATCTATCTATCTATCTATCTATCTATCTATCTATCTATCTATCTATCTATCTATCTATCTATCTATCTATCTATCTATCTATCTATCTATCTATCTATCTATCTATCTATCTATCTATCTGATATTAAAGAGCCAATTGACCGTTGAGACAGACGTCAGAAAAGCCCTCCACGACGTCTGTTTTTTCTTCTAATGCAGCACTCTAGTATTTTTCCGGTTGCTGTTTACATTCCTAAACAATTCGTACAGCATTATTACAAAATACAAGCATTTATTTATTGGTGCTGAGGACTTCAACAAAGCTAATTTAAGGAATGTCTACCCTAAATATCATCAGCCTGTCCTTCGAGAGGTGCTTACACTCCAGATCACTGGTACACCTTGACAACCTTCAGCTTCACACCATTCAGGAGATGTTAAATGAGATGGCTCTGCCAACACACAGTCAGGCTGTCATGGTGTACTTTGGTTCCAGCTTTTCATTCTGATTTTTAAATCCTCTGCATTTGTTTCTGTTTGTTTTTGTGTTTTGTTTCTGTGATGTGTTGAGAATTTCAATACATGATACAAGGACACATTTTGTGTTGGCAGCATTTTTAATCACAAACATCAATATGACATTTGGTCTCATGTGTCGTATGCTATTTGTACTTTTATGTGTGTGTCTTTGTTTATATTGAATTCTTGTCAACTCTTCTGAGTAAACAGAATTCATGTATTAATTTCATTGTAATTTGTGCACATGACAAGAAACAAGGGACAGAAACCTACTTGCTTAATTGCAATTATAAGATTCCCTTAACTTTGTAATCACTCACACATTTCAAATGTTTATTAATTATTTGATTGACCTGGCAAATAAGAGATGTCAGTAATACATTAAAACAATTTTATTTTTTTTAATTAACATGGACACACAGATGGTGGTTACTAAAAGAAACTTTAAACTTTCTTCAAATTGAAAGATGAAGATAAAGGGAATCATTTACCAAGTCATGTAGTAGAATATCACATTGTGAGTGCTGCAAGCTGGTGTCTCAAACAAGGCAAAAAGTGTGTGTGAAGCCTCCAAATGATCCATAAAGAAGGCCAGGAAAATCAGTGGTCCACCCAGAAGCAGCACAACTTAAGGTAAAGTCCCTACACTGTTATCTGCAGGCTGTGGCCTACACAGGCCTAACAATGAGGAGCTTGATGTTCAAAATACTACAGATTTCTCAGAATGTCAAATACAGGAGAAAAACTCTGAATGGTAAATAAATGGATAAGAAAGAATCAATATAAATTGAGAGATTATTACTAAAAACAGAGAACAATAGAGGAAAATGGGATGTGCCTAACAAGGCAATCCAAGGTAACCAAGTTCAATCTACTATTCAGAAGCATTAATGAAAGAACAAGAAGAGAGGAGTCTCAAAAAATGTAAATCCAAAAGAACAGAGCAGCACTCATAATCTCCACCTCAATGTCAATGCTCCACTGCTGGGCCTCACCTCTGACTAGGAATATAAAGCCAGAAGGAGGACTCAGCAGCAACAGTGATGTCATGGGGATCCACCCACAATGCATATGGAATGGCAACACATTTAATATCACTGTACATTATTAACAAATAATAACAAACAAGAAAAATAATCATTTGAAATGAATAAAAACAACAAAAGAATTAAATAAAATTATTACAAGCCAGGATAAAAACCCTGGGTGTAACAAGACACTGGGGACCTGATGATGTTTTGTAGAAATTGGGTGAACAGGGCTTGATGAGCTGTGGTGGGCTGAATGGCCTGTTCTTCTTAAAACTTAACATCTTATTTTCTTTTTCAACTCTCCAGTTAATTTCTTCCATGTCTGGAACCTGCTGAAGGAAACTGGTAAGATATATGCTTCAATTTAATGTTACAGGAGAAAAAAATAAAAATAAAACAGACTATTCTTGATAAGTATGAAGTCATTGACCGTACCAAATGACCTAAAGCAGACAAAAGAAGTAGCCACAATGATGAGCAAGAGGACATTTAACAATCAGCGTAGTGCTTTAGCAGAGCAATAGCAACACTTCTTTGTGATCTCTCAGTTTGGTAAAAATCAACACACACAGAACGTCCATCTTATGATCTCCATTTCACCTCTGCAGGAATATAAAAATATACAGCAGGATGTGTAGAATCTGTTTTCACTTTGTCATTTTGGGGTATTGAGTGATTTTTTAAGTAAATGGAAGTGATTTGTTACAGAGGGACAAGAGGACACCAAAACAACAAAAGAGCAGACTGTGTCTGCCATCTGTGTCTAAATAAAGTCACTCCATTTATATGAACCGACTTTGTGAAAGGAGGAATCTGAGAAAGCAAACAAAACAGAAACTTTTTGTGAATTTACTGACAGAAGTTTTGTCTTTTTTTTCTTTCAGAGATGACACAGCATCCAGGTAAGTCTGGGATCTCGTCACTTGGGTGACTTTTCATTTATTAGTTCAGTGACAGTGAACACTAAAGCTGCAGGTAGCATCAGCCAGAGACAGATATGGCTTGAGTCGCTGATTGTCATTCCACGTTTTTGACTGCTGAAGTAAATGTAGCTTTTTAAATAAGCAGACAGATAAATATATATACACTAACAAAGTAACCAATAAATGCATGTGCGGTAAACACAACTTTGGTTTTGCACAATAATTACTACACTATTGCACCTTAACACTTAATTCTACTTTTTTGACATAATTATAGTTATTTATTATGTTCTACTATACTGTTACCTTTCAATGTATGACATTTTGTTAATTTAACTGATATTCTTCTAACTTTGCACAGTTTTTGATAAGTGGATCAGGATGCATTTCACTGCGTGTTGTCCTGTATAACTATGCAAGTGACAAATAAAGAATCTTAAGAATTTCAAAAACGGAGTTTACCGCACATGACTTTATTGGTTACTTTGTTCATGTATATATATATTTATCTGTCTGCTTATTTAAAAAGCTACATTTACCCCAGGAGTCAAAAACGTTCTGTCTAGCCCTTGTACAAAAACCTAGAGAAAAGCTGGGGTATCACCTTGGTAACCCCATGTACTTTTGGAACTGTGAGAGGAAAAAAGCACAACTTTACAGACAGGAGTCCAATGCAGAACTCTACTTACTTTTTTACATTTGTAAAAAAAAATATTAACTGCTGATGATGTCGATCATTTTGTCTGTGCTGAAATTCCAAACAGAGAAACCTGTCCTGACCTCATTAAAAAGATTCAGCATATTGGGACTCGCAAGATTAGAAATATTGTTTTTACAGAAGTTGTGAAATAAAAGTGAAACTAATGAAATAGCAACAATTCAAAGAAAAAAAATCTTAAAAGTGTGTATCCGGAAAACCAAACACGGGGGTTGGTGAGCGAAGCGAGCAGGGGGCAAAGCCCCCTAGTCTTTTAAAATGCATACTACAAAACTATCTAAATGTGGGCTTTTCAATCTTAAAAACATTAGAGTTGAAGGTGTGTTTCCAACTAGGCTCATGCATTCATTATTCAATGGCTGTTCAAATTGTTCTTTATGAAGCTTTCAGTTCATTGAAAATGCTGCTGCAAGAATTAAAACAAAAACCAGAAAGACTAAACACATGACTCCAGTTCCCAAGTCCTTACACTGGCTCCCTGTTAAGTTTAGAGCAGATCACACAGTCCTCCTTTTAACATATAAAGCCTTAAATGACTGAGGCCTTGCTTGCATACGAGGGTTGTCTGGGTTCCGTGCGGAATCACTCAAAATAAGTAGCCAAGAATTTTTTTTTCTATTTTTCTCATGTACTTCGATCCTTTTTAAACTTTATCCAAGTATTCACCGCCAACATCAATGCACTTTTGGGCTCTTCTGACCCACGCCGCAAAACACTCGCGAAAGGCTGTCTTTGGGAGGTTGTCCAGCTGTTCTTTGATAGCTGCAATCAGTTCCTCTCAAGTTTCGAAGTTGTGGCCTCGCAGGGGTTCTGTCACCTTCGGGAAGAACCAAAAGTCACATGGTGCAAGATCAGGCAAGTAGGGTGGCGGGTTCAAAATGTTGACACCACTGTCTTCAATGAAATGCTTCGTCGCATTAGCCGTGTGGGTTGGCGCATTGTCATGATGCAAAAAGTGCCTTCGCAAGTTCTTGGACCGGCCTCTAGCCATCGCAGAAAAAACGTCAGGCAGGCACTGAGTGGTGTAACACTCAGAGGTCACAGTTTTCCTCTCCATCAGCGGAATTGACGCGACAATGCCATCGATGTTGAAAAAGATGGCAAACATGGTGCATTCCACCGAGCGGATTAAACCATCAGAAAAGTCATAATAAATCATCACTCGAAAGTCACGCATGCACGGAGTCGGGAGCTTCGCTGCTAGCGCCGGCTGCGCACTCTCAGTTCGTTTGCTTCTCATGTTCATTCTGAAGGAAGAGAGGGAGCGAAACATCTGAACAAAAACATGCAACCACTTGAATAATCCCTCTACACAGCAGAACAGGTTTCGACAGGCTGACACTCGACAAACGATAAAATTCCGCGCCTCGTATCTGTACTTACCATTACTTATAAATCCGAGCATATACTGAGATATCATGATGTTGGCCTGCTTATGATTCCAAGGATTTATAAAATAACAGTGGGAAGTTGAGCTTTTAGTTAGAAGGCCCTGAAGCTGTGGACTAATCTGCTGCTAATATTAATATTGGGCGGAGTGGTGGCTCTGAGGCTAAGGATCTGCGCTGGTATCCCGAAGGTTGCCGGTTTGAATCCCCGTCAGTGCCAAAAGAGATCCTACTCTGCTGGGCCCTTGAGCAAGGCCCTTAACCTGTAATTGCTCCAGGGGGTGCTGTACAATGGCTGACCCTGCGCTCTGACCCCAAGGGGTATGCGAAAAAAACTAACAAACACTGTTGTAAGTCGCTCTGGATAAGAGTGTCTGCTAAATGATGTAAATGTAAATGTAAAATGTAAATGTAAATATAAGATGCCCCTTTGGTCCCAGACAAAGAATCATGACTTTAGTCCAACATCCCCAGACTAGAGCTGCTGATTAGTTATGTGCACTGCTTCTCATTTTGTTAGTCATTTGTACAGAAATATAAGTAATGCAATATTTATAAATTACGAGCTGTATATACCCGGCGTTGCCCGGGGCAGAAGTAACCTAATCGGTCAAACACTTACATATATACCAAAGTAAACCTAATCGGTCAAACAGTTACATATATAAAAAAAGCGAACCTAATCAGATAAACAGCTTCATATATACAGAAGCGAACCTAATCGGACAAACAGCTAATCTATATACATAAGCAAACCTAATTGGTCAAACAGTTACATAAATACAAAAGCAAACCTAATCGATGAAACAGCTTCATATATACAGAAGCGAACCTAATTGGTCAAACAGTTATGCATGTGCAGAATGATTTTACAAAGATTATGCGTGTTAACAATCATTAAAAAGAAAAGATTGAGGAACTCTTCTTCTATATGTGATGAAGCTGGATGAAGCTGACTTGACGAAGACGTAGGTGGCATAGATTGGTTTTTCTAAAACAGAAGAAAAAAATGAGTATCTATTATTATTTTAAATTACAATGAAAATGAGAACCTTGATTAGAGATAGATTATCCGTATTAAAATATGTGCATGAATAAACTTTTGCTAACTCTCTAGCAAAAGTTTATTCATACAAATTGGCATGGGATGGCTTTGTGAAAAAGTAAAAATTACATAAAAATAAATTGAGAATGCGTACTTCAATTTGACTGAGATTATCTGTAATGATGAAAAAAAAGTTTAGTATGTTTTTTTTTCCATACGGGAAGGATGTAAAACCTTACATAGGCACCCTTCAGCCCATACTGAAGGGTAGTGTCAGATTCTTACTGACTAAAAAACAACCTTTTTATTCCACAGCTACCCCAAAAACCACTATTAGGCATTACTTTGGGGTGGCAGTAGTTTAGTTATGAAACAGCTGGGTCCTGAAAAAAATCTGTCTTATTAGTGGCTTCATCACATATAGAAGAACAGTTCCTCAATCTTTTCTTTTTAATGATTGTTAACACGCATAATGTTTGTAAAATCATTCTGCACATGCATAACTGTTTGACCAATTAGGTTCGCTTCTGTATATATGAAGCTGTTTGATTGATTAGGTTTGCTTTTGTATTTATGTAACTGTTTGACCAATTAGGTTTGCTTATCCATATTACTAACCGAGAATGCTAAACCGGATGATGGACGCAGGCACATCCGGCCATGGGCCGTAGCTGCAAAAAGACGTACTGCGCAGGCGCAAAAAGAGTCCACGAGAGTCGGCTGAGGAGCCGAGAAAGGCGGACAAAAGAGGGCGAGAGAGGCGGATGAGGGGCCGCGAGAGGCGCAGGCGCAAAAAGAGTCCGCGAGAGTCGGAGAAAGGCGGAGAAAAGAGGGCGACAGAGGCGGATGAGGGGCCGCGAGTGGCGGACAAGACCACAGAAAAAAGGAGTGAGCACATACAAAAAGGAGAAATGAGGCGCAAAGTCAAACGCAGGAAAAGCACGAAACACATTGCACACAAAACTAGACCCGAAAAAAAAAAAAAAAAAAAAAAAAGAGGCTCGCGCACAACAGCAAGGCACCCCCCCCCCCCCTACAGGCACCGGACGGGACACACACCAAGAGGGGGATTCAACAAGCCCATGGAACACAAAAAAAAGAACACAAAACCACCCCACAGACCCTACAAGCGAGGGACGGGACACACACAAAGAGGGGGATTCAACAAGCCCATGGAACACAAAAAAAAGAACACAAAACCACCCCACAGACCCTACAAGCGAGGGACGGGACACACACAAAGAGGGGGATTCAACAAGACACAGGAACACAAAAAGAAAGAAGATGCTCGCGCAACAACAATCCTCAACAATCCCCCCCCCCCCCCCACCCACATCCATAAGAAGTCACACCCAAAGCCACATATTCTAAAGTGAACGTCAGCACCTTCACACTAGACAGCATAGGTGTCAGCATTGGTGGATCTCCTTACAATAAAGCACTATTAACCGTTCAACTGCAGAAAAGGAAACATATTAACAGTGACTGCGACCCTCCTTATTACGTATCCATATTTCGGATGCTGAGAAAGAAAAAAGTCATGAATACACGGTCACGGGTACAAAACGAAAAGGAAAGGATAACAGGAACAAACACACGAACACGAAAGAGACAACAAAATAGACGGCTATGCAGCATAGGTGGATCTCATTACAATAAGGCACTATTAACCGTTCAACCGCAGAAAAGTCTCCATGTTAACAGTGAGTGCAATACTTCTTATTACTTATCCATATTTCTAAAAGAAAAAATGTCTCGACTCCAAAAACGCAAAGCTCAACTAAAGCTTCTAACTAACGATGTACCTAAAAGTAAAAACTTTATGAACTGCGTTAGATCCTACAATAGTTCATTTGCTTTTAGTAAATATCAGGCCACCAAAAGGCAATGGCCCATGCTGCTTTCCCATATGTGCACAAATACTGCATCGCATTGGAACAGTGCACCCTGAAACAAATCAACAACGCAAATATGCACAAATCTACATCCTGGATCCACATGACGCAAACTATCAATCAAAGTGCTGCATCGCAACAGGCACGGATTCAAAACGAAACACCTCCCGTCTCAGACATACGTTAACGGCAAGGAAGGCTACAACGGGCGTCTCACACAGCACAGGCAAATCGATTACAGCTCCAAAACAACACGTCCCAAATACTACACATGCAACAACGCGCCTCTCAAACGGCACAAGCAAAACATACACCGGGAAAATTCATTCGGATTAATGAATGTCATTTGCAATCATTGTCATTCAGTTCACTTCCCTGAAGAAACAACTGGCAATAATATTCGATTTGGAGGAAAGGTACTTTTATTAGGAGGAGATTTTAAACAGTGATTAGCTATTCTTCCAGATGCCATGCACTCAGCTATTGTTCAGTGCACCTTAAAATACGCAGACAATTGGCATTGCTTTCAAAAGATACAGTTAGTGAAAAAGATACGATGTCCAGAACCAGATCATAACAATTGCTTATTACAACTGAGAGATGGTACACTCACCAATACAGATGGACTTCAGCCACATATTATTACAATTCCTCAAGCCTTTATCTGCGACGACTTAGTTACAGAGACATTTGGAACAGCAATCTCATTAGACCAAATGCCCCTTTTAACACAACGCACTATATTATGTCCAAAAAATATTAATGTGGAAAACATAAATACCCAAGTCATTCCATTACTTCCTGGAGAGACACAACTCCTTCTAAGCTCTGACAAAGTTGACTCTGATCACGATAATGACCATCTTCATTGACCTTACAAGTTCTGACCTGGAATTACCTTTTACACTTAAACGGCGTGTACAAAGAAATTTTCCAATAAACCTTTACACTGTGCCACACACTTTATTGTTTGCTTTCTATTTGCATCATCTACACCGTCACACTATTCTATATCTCATTCATACATCGCGCTCTTTGTCATTCCCAACACCAGGGGTTGGCGAGCGAAGCGAGCAGGGGGCGGAGCCCCCTAGTGTATATAGATTAGCTGTTTGTCTGATTAGGTTCGCTTCTGTATATATGAAGCTGTTTGTCCGATTAGGTTCGGTTTTTTTATATATGTAACTGTTTGACCGATTAGGTTTACTTTGGTATATATGTAAGTGTTTGACCGATTAGGTTACTTCTGCCCCGGGCAACGCCGGGTATATACAGCTCGTATATATATATATATATATATATATATATATATATATATATATATATATATATATATATATATATATATATAGCAAAATACCCGCGCTTCGCAGCGGAGAAGTAGTGTGTTAAAGAGGTTATGAAAAAAAAAGGAAACATTTAAAAAATAACGTAACATGATTGTCAATGTAATTGTGTTGTCATTGTTATAACTGTTGCTGTCTTTTTATATATATATATATATATATATAATATATATATATATATATATATATATTATATATATAATATACACACACACATAAACATTTATATACATATACATATATATACATATCTACATATACACATGTACATATATATACACTCACATACATAAACACACACATAAGACTTACTGAGTGAAACGGGCTTTCATTGACAATCATGTTACGTTATTTTTAAAATGTTTCCTTTTTTTTTCATAACCTCTTTAACACACTACTTCTCCGCTGCGAAGCACGGGTATTTTGCTAGTATATATATATACATATACATATACACACATACATGCAGTTTTAATAACACAGAAATCAATATAAACATTAACATCATTATCATATGAGAATATGAAGTAATATATAAGAAGCACATTTCATATAAATATAAATTATTAAACAGTAAAATCTTCTTCTGTAATTTGCTACCGTGGCAATTTGTGTGTCTGTCCAGGATTTT
The DNA here is from genome assembly GCF_900747795.2 of Erpetoichthys calabaricus. Lineage (NCBI taxonomy): Eukaryota > Metazoa > Chordata > Cladistia > Polypteriformes > Polypteridae > Erpetoichthys > Erpetoichthys calabaricus. Next base: position 325,526,938 of record NC_041397.2, read on the forward strand.
AAATGACCTGTAGCTCGCAAACCGTTGCACCTATACACTTGAAATGTGGTACACATATAGTACGTCACGTCTACTATCCGCTTTATGGGTGATGATTGTTTTAGTCTTTTTATCTTTATTTTATTTTATTGTACAATCAAGTCGTATCTGCGCACAGCAGGGCAGCCGTGGGCGGATGCGTATGGTGTATTCACTCCATGTTATCGTGCATTGCGCTGTCAGTGGTATTTTGATAAAAGAATTAGAACAACATATAAGAAGCGTATAAATTATTAAACAGTAAAACATTAACATTTAAGAAGTAAAGTTACATTAAGTACTACTGCTGTGCCTTTGGGTATACCTCATTTTTGTTTGCCCATTACATGCTTAAATGTATACATTTTTTGGTGCACCTACCCGAGAACACGCGACATATAACCGAGCGTGGGAGAAGCATGGATTTTAAACACACGTTGAGTTGATGTGCTGGTCTCCCTCGTGAAATAACTGGTAATGTTTGACTAAAATCTACAGCGAGTAAAACGACATTAGCTCCTATTTTTTTTTTACGATCTCTGAGATGTTGCTTTTTTCGGTTCAAGGCTTCATAAGCTCTTTTATGTTGTATGGTGTACTTATCCCAAACCATCATCTTTGAATGTTGCAAGACTTTCGCCTTGTATGTAGATCGGGGTAATTACATTCATTGCATTCCTAGTCTGAATCACAATGTGATTGTATGGGTGGTTACCTGGCACTGTAGGGTTGCCACCCGTCCTTTAAAATACAGAATCGTGCCGCGTTTGAGAATGAAATTGCGCGTCCCGTTTTGAATCAATACTGGACGGGATTTATCCAGTATTTTTTTTATCATTTTTTTTTTAAAGCAGCGTCTCATGCAAATCATCCCACACGCATTTTATGAAGATGCCTCCTTTCCTACTTTTGATTGGGTAATACTTGATGTCATCGTTAGTTTGATTGGTGTTTTTAACTGTCCAGTGAGTAGGGCGTGTCTTTCAACCGTAAGCAGATTTTTTGCACTGGTATCACTGACCTCGACGACGGCGACGTTATACGTCAAAAATAAATTACGATAAATGACGATTTTAGCGATACTTTATTACGACGGCGGCTACATAGACACGATCAAATAAAAACAAAAAAATCAAATAATCATTCTACATTTTCAAAACGTCGAAAAAATGACGGAATGAAAAAAAGGCCCACCCGACGACCCACCCATTCCATTTTTATATATATAGATTACTAACTCATCTCATTTCTGTTTTATTGCTTGCAACACCGTTGTGGCACTTGGTGCCACTGCTCTGCTGCCAAGTTGTTCTCCCGCCCATAGAAAGACATCTGAAATACCGGGAACACTGGAATCACTGGAAAGATTCTGTCATTAGATTGGATGGCCAGCACAGACTACTGCAGAATGACCAGCAGTCAGTGGGTGGCTTGGTGACTGAGGTATCTGACTATGTCTTTCACTTTCTCTTACAATTGACCGTGGCCACTCAGGTTTCTCATTATGCAATTTGTAAAGCTTGTTTTGCATTTTATCTGAGAATTTGTTTTAGTGGTCTGTGTCAGCACTCAGTGGCAAGCACCATACGAAAAAACTATCACCATACAAACATAAATCAGAAAATAATAATATGTCATCTTTCTAATGAAATGGTGTCAATGAAAAACTGCTCTGTTATCAATGGGTGAAAAATCACAGAATTCTAGCAGGAGATTTGAACTGCAATGAAAGCCTTCTAAATTAATTATGGGCCATTGCCATGGCGGATTTCTATTCAAATAACATACCCTGTTCATTTGGAGGCTCTTTGTCCAATCAGACATGTCAGCCAGTGTAATGAGCAATGTCTGGAAGGTCAGAAAAGGCATCAGAGAGGGCCACAGTGCAGGCCAAAGGAGAAGAGAGGAGAGGTGAGTGAAGCTGTGGAGTTCCAGATGTCTGCCACAGGGTTAACTAAGACAAATTTAAATTACAGGAACCTGTTCATATTTGTTAGCCATTAGCATAGCACTAGTTTCTTATTTTCTTTCTCTTTTCATGTCAAAACAGGTTTGACTCTGAAGTTTTCTAAAGTTATTAAAGAATTCACTTCTGAAGATCTCACCAAGATCACCGAGCACTACAAGCCCCAGCTGGCCTATGTGATGAACTTGGATATCAGCAGCATCCTGCAGAGCCTGGTCACCAAGCAGATCCTCACAAACGAAGAAGCACAGGTGAATTGTCTCCTTGTTACTGGTTTAACTGGTTTGTGGTCTGACTATACATGTGACTGGCTGTGACAGGACTGGAAACAGAACAGGTGTGAAGGTCAGGCTTACATTTAAATACATTGAATTTCCTCTGCCACATATTTGTCCAAGTGTCAATTCAATGCCAGGTTTATCATCTTGTGTACTTACCACGTGTCATCCAGACTAGAGATGAAAATAGAGTATTAATATCAGACAATAAATACAACAGCAGATGATCCATATACAGCACAAGTCAGGTTGACTCATGCAGTGATCCATTAGGGAGGCTGCTGAGTAGCCTCAAGGTTGTAGTTTAAAATGGTCTTCCTTCAATCTACTAGTGAGAGTAATAAAAGTCCTAAAATAGAGCCATGCTGGATGGCTGAGGTCTTTGATGATACTATTTGCTTGTAATGCATTTGCCCTAAACCACCCTCTGTGGTGCCCTGTGGCCCTGGGCTCAGCAGGTGCCATCCTTGAAAGTGATGCAGCCAGTAAAGATGGACTCCACTGTGCACCTGTAGAAGTTACTGAGGACAGATTTGGAAACTCATCAGATGTCTGTCATGATAGCTGATATTTGAGAAGACTTTCTTAGGATAAACAAGTAGGTTCTAATCATTTGTAACTTTGGTTTTGAACTTATGAGAATTCTTTGATATGTTTTATTTGTTGCTGCTTTATTGTTTCAGCCTTGTTTGTTTTGTTTATCATTATGTTGTGAAATTGAACATAACACCATTTTGTTTATTGAGAGTCACTTTCTTGAAAGAGTCATTGCTAAGATACAACTACTTGTTTTTTGGGAAAGCAGTCCTGGAAATCAAGCTGTGGGTTGGCACTGGGGTGACAATATGTAAACTAGCATTGCGGGTTAAATCGCTGTCCAAGTTTGTGGATGTTCAAATTAACGTTTTGCCTTGGACAATGGTGTGTCTTTTAACAATAAACCTATACTTGTGACTTTGATTTCCTGGTTAGCATTTTGGGTTAGGCCCTTCAGTACTGTTTTAACTTTATTACTTCTTGGCTCTGGCATGTCGATCTGAGTTTGGCTTCACATCCTGGTCCTGGCTCCTTTTATATTGCCCTGTCTCTTCCTTTGTAATGGCAGAACGTGAACTTGGAACATTACATTCAGACTCTGAGCTTAATAACAACAGGGTAGATTTAGAAGAGCAGCCTGCTGAGCGTACTGAATAATAAGGCCTAAATAACAGAAATACTTATTGAGAAGATACTATCACATGTAATCAGTGCTCCTCTAAAATGTTAGGTGAGGGTAAACTGGACAATGTGTGTGATCTGAGAAAAACAACTGTGAAGATGACAGGAGGAAAAAAACTGAAAGGAAGACATTCAAGTGGTTGAGACAAGGGCTTTGTTTTTATTGTGGTGAGTCCAAGCATTTCAAAATGAATTGTCCAAAGTTACTGAGGAATGCCTCCATCTTGTTCTGCAGTGCAAGTGGTGTTCCACAAGTAAAAATCAATTTAATGGTACCTGTATGCATCGACATATATTTTTTTATGTTCAGGTATTAGTGTACTTTAACTCTGCAGAGGACTTTCTTAGTTCTAGTTTGGTGGACCAATTAGACATTCCTGAAGATGACATTACACATTTTGCCTGTAGACGTTGCCCCTACTGGTAAAGGAATTGCAGACACTAACACTACAGCACTTTCTATCTAACTGGGTCTCTCCATTTTGAATAAATAAATTGCACATATTTGAGTCTTCTTAGGATTTCCTTGGCTTAAGCCTTAGACACCCATGATCAACAGGAACATAAACTAATGAATATCTTGGAGGGAGTTTTGTTTTGAGGACTGCAATAAAATGATTGACTAGATTCCTCATTGGAAAAGGAAAATGACAATCACTGCCAAGAATCCAAAGCCATGGAAGACTGCACTCCTGAAAACATCACAATAGCTTTTATTTGACCACCTGGTAACTCTCTGAAAAAGGATGGTACCTTACAACCCTCTATTTATTAAAGTGAGCTGAATAAGATAACTGTTAAGAATCGCTACCCACTTTTGCTAGTTTATTTTTTCTAAAACAAATAATTGATAGTGTCTTTTTTTTAACTAAATTAGACTTGTATAGTGCCTATCACTTGATGTGGACTTACCAGGGAGACGGATGGAAAGCAGAACGTGATAGCACCACAGGACATTCAGAATATCTCAGCATGCTTTATGGTTTAGCTGAGGTACCAGCTGTTTTCCAGCCGTTTGTAAATGAGATTTTTAGACATTCATTACATGTTCGTCTACCGTATATTGATGATATTTTAATTTTTTTAACAATGTTGAGCAGCACATCATTCACATTAAGGAAGCCCTGTCATGTCTATGGAGAAATAGATTTGTTTCTTAAATTAAAGAAATATGAATATTACAGGACTTATTTTTTGGGGTGCAAAACCAACCAGTTAAGCTTAAGAGTGGATCCATCAAAAGTCTCTACTCTTCTTATCTGGAAAGTATTTGAGGTGTAAAGATTTATTAGTTTTGCTAATTATTATCATAAATTTATCATAAATTTCAGTACCATCATTTATCCCATAATTACTCTTACTAAGAAATCTTCCAGAATGTTTTAGGACACACTTGGCTCAAGAGTCCTTCAATATGTTTAAATCCATGTTCACGTGGACAGCCATATTTTCTTATCCAGACTCTGTGCTGTCATTCGAACTTGAGATTCCTGTAGGTGCAATTCTATCTCAAAGGTTTTCTGGGATGTTTCATACTTGTGACATTTAATCAAAGAAACTTACCACGGTTGAGCAAATTATGATGTGAGGAATCGAGAATTATTGACAATTAAAATTTCTCTTGAAGAATGGCAGTATTTCAGGCTGTACATTGTTAACTTTGGCTTTGAACTTCAGAGAATTCTAAGATGTGTTTTTTTCCTTGTTATAATTTGACTTTTTTCTGGACTTCTGTCAAATATGTCATCTGCTTGTCTCTTCCCTTTTAAAGTCTCCTCCTGCGTCACTGTTTCTCTAAAGAACATCTGTCTCTGTTACAGCACACACCAATCTCTTCATCTTCCTCCTCCTCATGTTCAGCCACTTGATCAAGGTGGTTGAATTGCTTGGCATTGCTTGCAGATGTACAGCAGGCCTCCAGGAAGTTTGCTCCTATAAAGCAAAATGTAAAAGTCTGCCATTGTATCTGCCTCATTTTTCTAGTTTATTTAGATTTACTGTTTGAATGTCTGTCTAAACCAAAGCTAGTATCTGTTACATGGCTCTTGTCTCTGTTTTCTGCCCCTTGTAGTATTATAACATGTGACTTACTTGGCCATAGAAGATTAGATTTATTTACTGCCCTCCACTATATTCTGTATGGCTACTCCTTCTTTTACAAAGGCACCTTTAACAAAGATGGACATGAAATTGCTAACTGAGAATTTAACGGCTGAACTTATTAAATGCTTCATGTACATCAGCTACTTCTCGTGCTCCTTTGATTCTGACTTTAGTGTATTAAAAGTATTTATGCATTTGTGTCTCCTTTAGTTCATTTTAACAACAACAAATCTCTTGTATAGTCCAAAATCACTCTTCATTGGGATTTAACAGGCCCTGTTTTTTGACGGCCACCCAGCCTTGACTCTAAGTTTTCTTTTGTTTTATCCATTCAGTCGAGTACGACTCTCGGCTACTCTCTGGATCAATGCTGTCCATGTCTTTTGATATCTCATGGCTTCTTTCAGTTCTGATATTTTCACTCCAGTATCTTTCTTGATGATGTCTAGCCAGTGAGTTCTTGGGCAGCCTCTTCCTCTTTTGCCAATGACCATTCCAAGCATGACGTCCATCTTAAGCATCCTGTTTTGAATGATGTGACCAAAGTAGGAGATCTCTTGCTTTGTTATCTTGACCTCTAGTGAGAGTTTCACTTTGATCTGTTCCAGAACTACTTGGTTTGTTAATCTGGTTGTTCACAGAATGTGTAACAGACATCTCCAGCACCACAGCTCAAATTCATCAATCCTTTACTTGTCTGCCTTTCTCAGCATCCAGGGTTTGTAGCCATATGTTGCTATTGGGAAAATGATAGCATTGACCGATCTACATTTAGTTGCCAGGCTGATGTCTTTGATCTTCTCAGGAGTGCATTTGCCATTTCAATCTATTTTACAGCCAAGAAAGATGAATTCTTCAACCATTTTGATTTCTTCATTGATGATCTTCATATTGACATTCACATTTTTTGCTGTTATCATGAACTTTGTCTTCATAATATTCAAGCACAGCCCAACCTTCTCACTTTCTTCTCTTCCATGATCAGATGTTTGCAATCCTTCTTGTTTTCAGCCAGCAGGGTTGTATCGTCAGCAGGAGATTGTTGATGCTTAAACCTTTTTAGTTTCATACAGAGGAGATTATGTGGGGACCTAATCCTGGTCCATTGATAAAGTAGATCCAGCAACAGTTTATGGGTGAATGACCTACTCAAGGATATCAGTGGAAATTAAGGAGTAGTGCGTTTAACACTGAAGCCAGGAAGGACTTCTTTACTTAAAGAGTGGTGAGATTCTGAAACAAACTACCGAGACATAGTGTTGAAGGAAAACCTTGACAACCTTTAAGAAGCATCTGGATGAAATTTTGGGACAGCTTAGCTGTTAGCTAAGCAAACAAGCTTGATGGACTAAGTGGTCTCCTGTTGTTTGTCAAATTTCTTATGTACTTTTACGTATACAGTAATCCCTCCTCCATCGCGGGGGTTGCGTTCCAGAGCCACACGCGAAATAAGAAAATCCGCGAAGTAGAAACCATATGTTTATATGGTTATTTTTATATTGTCATGCTTGGGTCACAGATTTGCGCAGAAACACAGGAGGTTGTAGAGAGACAGGAACGTTATTCAAACACTGCAAACAAACATTTGTCTCTTTTTCAGAAGTTTAAACTGTGCTCCATGACAAGACAGAGATGACAGTTCCGTCTCACAATTAAAAGAATGCAAACATATTTTCCTCTTCAAAGGAGTGCGCGTCAGGAGCAGAGTCTGTCAGAGAGATAGAGGAAAGCAAACAAATCAATAGGGCTGTTTGGCTTTTAAGTATGTGAAGCACCGCCGGTACAAAGCTGTTGAAGGCGGCAGCTCACACCCCCTCCGTCAGGAGCAGAGAGAGAGAGAGAGAGAGACAGAGAAAAACAAACATGCAAAAATCAATACGTGCCCTTCGAGCTTTTAAGTATGCGAAGCACCGTGCAGCATGTCGCTTCACGAAGCAGCTGCACAAAAGGAAGCAACGTGAAGATAATCTTTCAGCATTTTTAGACGAGCGTCCGTATTGTCTAGGTGTGCGAACAGCCCCCCTGCTCAATCCCCCTACGTCAGGATCAGAGAAAGTCAGCGCAAGAGAGAGAGAAAAGTAAGTTGGGTAGCTTCTCAGCCATCTGCCAATAGCGTCCCTTGTATGAAATCAACTGGGCAAACCAATTGAGGAAGCATGTACCAGAAATTAAAAGATCCATTGTCCGCAGAAATCCACGAACCAGCAAAAAATCCGCGATATATATTTAAATATGCTTACATATAAAATCCGCGATAGAGTGAAGCCACGAAAGGCGAATCGTGATATAGCGAGGGATTACTGTATGCTTGCTATGGATGAACTGTTTGTGTACTCTGCCAACTTGATTATTACCTTTCTCAGCTCCTTATCTTTCTCTATATATTATTTTGTTTGGTGCACGTTGTGACCTCCTGAGACCACCCTCTACCAGTGTCACTCTCCTCGCTCCCTGGACTAGGATCTTGGTCACAACCCGATGTGGACATGCTAATGCAGTTGCCCCCATCACTTAGAGGGCCTTCCTTCTTCTGTTTCCATTTTTGCCTTCACTATGTCCACCGAGGCCTGCCTCTGACTGAAGCACAACATTGGCTTAACCTTCAGTTGCTCTTTCTCTTTCTTGACCGTATTTTTCAGGTGCACGTAATGCCCAGAGTCATGAAGGTACTTGCACAGGATGTTAAACACAAAAGATGTCAGCCTCTGTCCTATGTAGCTGCTAATTGTTTGAAGGTTCCTTCATATTGTTACTTTACAAACTTAGGTTTGAGGTTTTTAACTCGTCACAAAGTTTTAGATTGCTTAAAAGTCTCACATTTTTTGTTCTAAAGAGAATATTTATTGACGAGACATTAAACAAAACAGGTAATAATATACTCACCTGAAATGGTGTTATTGACATGAGAGACAATCTTAAAAATAAAGAGGCCAGAGTGGTTCTTCAAAGCGATGCCATAGGGAACCATTTTTGGCTCCCAAAAGACCCGTCCACATGAAGGTCCCAGAAAGAACTTTCATTTGTTTAGGTCCATAAAAGGCTCCATACACTAAATAACCGTGAACACATGGTAACCGATTTGTGAAATACCAATGGCTCATGATTTTAAAACGTTTCTGGCTGCGTACAACAACAACAGCAGGTTTTCTTAATCTGTTAGTGTCCTGCCTACCATACATTAAAGATTTCATCTTTTTTTTCTACATATTTCAAAGCACAAAGAGCCAACTTCATATGCAAATAATCCTTTGTCAGAAAGAAGTAGCGCTTTGTCAAGCAGTAGTTGATGAACCATGAACCACGATGAACCATACACCCAGTTAAGAGCCATAAAATGTCATTAAAGAACCAACATTTCTAGGAGTGGATAATTACTTTCCAAGTGTCAACACACCATCATGTATGTCCATATGCCGCTTATCTTTCTTCATTACTGCTTGTTACTAATAGTTTTGATTTTATTTTTCTTTTCTTGGGGTACATTAGTCAATATTCATTACGATCATACTTATGATATGTAATATACTTATGATATGTAATATATACATTTAAGGATTTCTGCACTAACAATTATACTCTTTGGGAGTATTGCCACCCTTGAACTTTCTGGAACTCTCCCCTTCCTGCCAGAGTACTGTGTTTTTGACCATTTTTTGCCACATAGGAAGAAATGGCATTGAAAACAGAACAAGTGAAGTGGGGCTTTTACTTGGGCCGGGGTGATGTTGATGTCTCCTGCAACTGGTTTGGGTGCCTTGTCTGCTTGCATTACTCACAATCTCACTTTTGACAGTATGATATCACTAGTGGAGACACCTGCTGGATGTGTCAGACTTAATTGTAACATAGAAGAAGTAAATGTCGTATGCAGCCATGAAGACCTATTAGGCGCTGGAACAACACATCAGTACTCTTATACAAGCACTTTCCAGTTCTCAAAGCGCTGGATCTCAGAGGAGGTAGCCATGGTGCCAGAGTATCCGTGATTCACCTTATCATCCAGAAGGCATCGAAGACAGATCAGAGATAGAAGACAAAAGAATGGATGTCAAGCTGGCCTTCTAACAAAGCTAAAGAGAGCTTCTTATGAACCACCCCTTCCCAGCATCTTCATCACCAGCATAAGATCACTTCCTAACAAAATGAACAAAATATGACTAAATGTGTCATTGTCACTCATTCAAGACAGTTGTGTGGTAATTATCAATGAAGCCTGTCTACAGCCAGTATGCCCAGCACAATGATCAAGCTAGTGGGTCCTTCATGCCATCGTAACAATTGAAACAAGGATCTTGGCAAGAAGAGTGGAGGAGGTTGTGTATTTCTGTTAGCAGTGACTGGCGTACAACACAGCCATTATTGACCAGCACTGTTCCCTGATCTGGAGTTTCTCACGCTAACGTGCGGACTCTTTTACTTACCACCATTATTGCTACATCTGTATACATTCCATGAAACAGATACAAATGCTAATGTAGCACTTGGCTATTTGTTAATCTATATTAGCATTATTAACAGCTGAAATCTTACACTGATGGGGCTTTGATCATAGCCGGTAATTTTAATTCTAATGCTAGGAAAGGCTACAGAGAATTTCCCCTTTTGTACCTTGGATGGTCTGATCATATGTCTCTGTGTCTACTCCCAGCTTACAGACCATTTGTAAAAATAAAAAATCTTCCATCAGAACCATCATGACCTGGTCTAATGGACCTTCATCCCAACTGCAGGACTGTTTCCAAAGTACAAATTGGACTTCTTTGCCAGTCAAGATACAGAGGAAGGCACTTCAGCTGTACTCATCTATGTCAAGACCCCTATTGAAAATGTCACCATTGATAAGTGTAACATGGTTTTCCCAAACAGGAGACCTTGGATGACAAAGGAGGTCCAACAAGCTAAAAACGCTAAAGAGGCATACAAGCAGAAAATCGTGGACTACCTCTTTAACAATGATTCACATCAAGGGTGTCAGGGCATTCAACACATTACCACCTTTAAGGACAACATTAAACCATCCACAGGCAGCAGTGCCTCACTGGCAGGGGAGCTCAACTGCTTCTTCACCCAAGGCACAAGGAACAGAGACTGAAGTAACACCTTCAAAAGTCACCACTAACCACGTACTCGCTGTGCAAGCATGGAATGTAAGTTGAGTGTTCAGAAGAGTAAATGAATGGAAGGCTGCTGGCCCAGATGAATACTTTGAAGGGTGCTAAGGGACTGTCCCTACCATCTAGCAGAGGTCTTTGCCAACATCTCCAGCTTGTCCCAGTCCATCATCTCTCTTCTGCCTAAAGACATACACAATCATCCCAGTGCCTAAAGCAGTTGGCCATCATCTGTCTAAATGATTACAGACCAATGGCACTCATGGCCATCATTATAAAAGTTCTTTGAAGAGTTGGATCTCATGAACATCAGACACGTCCTCCCCTAACTCTGACGAAACACCAATACACCTACAGAGTAAACAGATCCACAGAGGATGCCATTATCAGTGCTCTCCACACCATTCTGGAGAAGGAGACATACAGTACAGTATGTTAGAATGCCCTTTATTGATTACAGCCTGACATTTAATACAGTTATTCCCAGTCGGCTGATCACTAAATTACCTGACCTGGTGTGCCTCAGTCAGCCAGTATGAGTGTGGATGAAGGACTTTCTGACGAGCCGCTCACAAGCAGTCAGATTTGGCTCTCACCTCTCCTGTCCACCCTGATACTCAGCACTGGGATCCCAGAAGGCTGTGTGCCGACTGTGTACCTGCACACACCATGAATGCAATTATTAAATCTGCACATTTTACATCAGTAGTGGGGCTGATCTCAAATGGAGATAAAGTTTACAAATTAGTACTGTGGTGCTCAGATAACAACTTGTAATCGAATACCAAGAAAACAAAAGAATCTGTCATCTATTACAAGACACATTGATGATTTATCGATTACAATCAATGGACTTGACATGGAGGATCCCCAGTTTTAAATTTCTAGGAACCCACATCACGGAGGAGCTGACATAGTCAGTAAGCACTACTGCTCTTTTCAAGAAGACACAGTGGCAGCCCTACTTTTAAAAATGACACCCCCTTATTATCTGTCTATTTATTTATCTGTCTCCGTCTTGTGGACCTGGATCTTCACATTATTTCTTAGTGGTGATGCTTGAGACAGTTGAGACAACTCATGTCTCAGTCTGAGGTTAACTTTGACAATTTAGGGTTACTGAAGTATCCTCCACTGCAGTCAGTGACTTCACTTCAGTAACAGTGGCACTGGTGAAGGTGAGGTCATTACTGAATAGGCGTTTTGTTTTAAATGGCTTTATTGAAAGCCACTGTCTGGACATTATGTTTCTAATTGAACCCTAGTTCTCTGCCACTGACTTCACTACATTTATTAAAACGGCCCTGCTGAACTTTAATTTTTATAGGCCTCCAAGACTTTTGGGTTGGGCTGCTGGTGTTGTAGTGGTCATCCAAAAGTGTTTTAATGTTTCTCATTACTCATTTATTACATGCTGAGTAATTTGAGACCTTTCAGGTACAGTGACTTCAAGTGAGCTACAGAACACAGGTTCAGATTTCACTGTTGGTCTACAAGGCTCCTCATGGCTGGACTCACTATTAACTCACAGAGCTTCTTTGTCCAGTATCAGATTCAAGATTTTTAAGATATCTCAGACAGTAACGTCTGGCTATTAACTGTTCTTGTCTGATGTCAAAGGGAGGCCATGCCTGTTTGGTAGCTGCCCTGTGGCTTTGAAACAGTTAGCCTTTGATTTGTAGGACTTTTAGTGCCCATAAGGCTCAGCTCAAGACCTAGATGTTTTCTAAGGCTTTTCTGGGTTTGAGAGTATGGCAGGTCATGCTGTGGAGTTAGTAGTTTAAACAGGGTTTGTCAGTAGGAGAAAGTTTACTTAATAAGAAATGGTTTAATAGGGGGCACTTAGTATGGAATTGTTAGCTGTGAGTGGATGAACCACCACAAGTGTACGTCACCAATAAAGTTGATGTGAAGACATGAGGCTTCGGGACACACGTGAAGTTAGCTGAGGCCTACATAGCGTCATGTGTCACCTGGGTTCAAGCACTGGCATCTCCACAGTCGTCTTCTACTGTTGGAGAAAGAAGCAGCATATGTTAGTTTGAATGTCAACATAATTTGTTAAGTTAAGACAGTGTTTAGAATTTATCGTTGAGTCTGTAAGAGTTAGTGTGCTTGCTTGTTGCTGGTTCATAAATGCGTATGCGTGAGAAAACAAGCTGAGGGCTTGTGATAATTGAGGGCTCGCACAGGCATGTCATGTGGTGCAGAGTGGATGTAACTGTGTCTGCTGCCATTGGTTAGAGGAGCAGACGTGGTGGAGGATTGGCTGTAAAACCTGAAAAATTCATATGAGGCACATTGACATCCAGAGGTTGGCTTTTGTCTGACAGAGCGAGGAAGGAGTCTGATCTACTGAACATTTGTGAGAGTGGAAAGGAGGATTGGCTTGTGCTTCATATTTTTGTAAATATTTGTGTAACTCTGCAATTATCAGTTTTGGTAGAAGTGTTTTTTTTTTTTTTAATATTGTTGCCTCATTTTTGTTCAGTCCTTTTTCTTTATTTTTGTGTGTCCTAGCAGACAGTGAATTACTTTTTACTTGCGTCCTTGTAAATAAACTGCACTTTCTATTTTTGAATAGTCTTCTGTACTGTGTCTCAGTGTTTGGCCTCGATGCTGAGATGCCCCTAGTCCAGTGGAGCCCACTCCCATTACACAGGCGATCACAATGTGCCCTTCAATTTGTTTTCCATTCATCTGATTGTGTCTGTATGTATTTTCATTGTTTTTTGATTTCTTTATTTAGTTTTTATGCTGTGATTTTGGATTGTTTTTGTGTTTTGCTGTTATGTACAGCACTTTGCAGCTATAAAAATAAATCGATATTGATTTGGATGGGTTATCCTTAAGTATAAGTGATCAGAGCTGCATGTGTCACATGGTGGTCATCTCTAAACTGGACATCTGCTCACTCAAATGTCTTTCAGAGACTGAAAGCTAAAGAAGAGTTTGAAAGGGCAGCAGGTGTGGAGTCCTTCATCAGTGATGTGATGAAGAAGGACAGAGCAGTCCTGGTTGGTCTGTGGGAGGTGCTGGCTGAAGAGTTTGTGAGATTTCCATCACCAAACCTGAAAAGAATCCTGGAAGAGGTGACCAATGGGGGTGAGTTACTGTCATTAAAGGTGATAAGCATGGACTCTTCACCGTCCACACACATGAAGTACACATAGTAAATCTGTTTATCCAACCAACCGCCCCCCCCCCCCCCCCCCCCCCCCCCCTAATCACCTCCAGGACCTTTAACTTTAACTTCTCTGATTTCCAGACTAACACTCCTTTTTCTTTTGCTTATCTCCTTTTCTTTTCAAAGACACAGAACAATTTTTTAATGGCTTACTGCTGGCCTTCTGCTGGCATTAATGGACACTTGACCTTCACCTCCACCCTACTGCCTCTTAAACCTTCTAGAGACTCCCCTGTTGAGTCAAGGGATGGGCCTCATGTCACTGACTTTATTTTTCTCCTCTGACCACAGTAATGGCCTTCATACCTGTGATCAGCCAGTTTGTCCACTTTCAGTTCACTTTGCCACAGAATACAGCAGAGTAATTCTAATTGTTAATATTACTGGTGACCCCCAGATCCAATGTCCTGAGTCTGAATCCCACAGCTAATCATTGCTTGTGTGGTTCTTATATGTTTTCCCTTTGTTGGTGTGAGTTTTCCTCCTGGTACACTATTTCATGACCCTTAAAGAATTGTGTTGCAAGTGACATGCTCTTCTGTAGCAACAAGTGTAAGAGTTATTGACTGAAATATCATGCAGTGTTGGTCCTCTCCTTGGACCTCATGTATAACATGTGCATAGAATTCACATTATAACATGGTGTACAGACAAAAATAGAAATGTGTGTGCACGCAAAAAAATCCAGACACATAAAACTGTGTGTACACCAAGTTCCATGCACTTCTGCTTTACAAATCCCAATGAACGTGAAATTTAATGCACGTGCACACGCCTACTCCTTCCAGATTTTCACATATTTTAATATGCAAATCAATATAAATAGCCCCTTCTGTTCAGTGAATTGTTGAAAGACAATGGCAAAAGCACATGGAATAAAGCATTTCAGCGAATGTGAAGTGGAAGCAAGAGAAAATGTGCTATTTGTTGGCTTAAGCAGTGGTATAAACAACATAAGGAAGTTGATTGAGTGATACACAGTGGCGAAGACACTTGAAAGTTCAAGTTCAGAAAGTCACATGGTGTTCAAAATAAAAGAGTCGCTCTGAAAAAGCAAGTCGCAGCCCACCATCTGTTTATTCTGTTTCAGACAATATTAGAAAAGCTGAACCCCTGGGTCACAAAATACAATAGTGGATGCTGTAAGAGATGTGACCAATGAACTAAGGAATACAAGGGCTGAACTATGTGATATTGAGCACAAGTTAAATGAATGGGTTAAAAAATAAATGCTGCATGTTATGACCTGTCTTTACATTCTGCTAATTACATTCAAACAAAGTTGTAACGCTGTCCAATTTGGCTGGTCATTTGGGGAGTCAGGGTCAGGTTCATCATACTGCATCTATTCAGGTGTGGGAAAGCCACGATTTTATGACATTATATATGCAGCACGCTACATGCTTGCACAATGTGACACACTTTCTGTGGACTACAGAGCAGCACCTTAATAGAGTGGAAATACTTTTTATTTACATAAGCAAATTAATTCTGTGAAGGAGCCTTTATAGTGTAGTGTTGGCACCGAGCACCACCATGGATCGATTCTCTGCTCTTTACATGGCTCACAGGTGACTTGCTATTTTTAAAAAGACTGCTTGCCTTTTGCTGCACTAGTTAATAATAATAGTAATAATAATAATAATAATAATAATAATAATAATAATAATACATTTTATTTAATAGGCGCCTTTCTTAACAGTCAAGGTCACCTTACAATGAAATTAAACAACAGTAATAAAATATTAAAATAAAGAGGACGATGAAATCAAATAGCAATAAGGTACAGAGGTAGTAGCAAACATACAAAGATAACAGGCAGTAACTGTTAAATTCAAAATTGGTATGCCAGTTTGAAAAGATACATGTTGAGGGTAGTTTTAAAATGTATTATTGAGTTGAGTTGACGGATATGAGAGGGAAGAGAATTCCCGAGTTGAGGAGCACTATGAGAGACGCTCGAGCTCCCAGAGGACTGAGTCTGATGTGCAGTACAGAAAGTCGAGATGCAGATGAGTCTGGAGGAGATCAGTGAGGTTGTGGAGAGCTTTAAATGTTCAGAGCAGTATTGTGTATCGTATTCTGTAGTTAACAGGGAGCCAGTGAAGTTGAGAGAGAATAGGTGGGATATGTTCAGTGGATTTAGAGCAGCAGGTTATTATCCTGGCAGCAGAATTTTGAAGAAGTTGTAAGCGATGGATAAGTTTTTGTGGGACGCCATAAGAATAGCATTACAGTAATCTATACGTTAGGTGACTTGGGCATTAACCAATACTTCAGTACTGTGTTGCGTAAGAATGGGTCGAAGTCTAGAAATGTTTCGAAAATGGAAGAAGGCAGTACAAGAAATGTTACTTATATGGAAAGAAAAAGAATGAGAACTGTCTAGAACAGGGGTGGGCAAACCTTTTGGCTCAGGGGCCACATTGACTTTTAAAATTTGACAGACGGGCCGGGCCAGCACTAGATACATACATATCAAACATAAACATAAAAAAGGCATTACAGTGTTAATATTTACATTCACTTTAAGTGGGAACAGTGTTGTTGATCACCCTTTTTTGCCAGTGCATCGAAGTTTGGTGAGAGTTTTGTTGTGGCAATTCTCAGAACAGATCTGAGGTGTTCATTGCTCAACTGGGATCTGTGGGGTGCTTTGTTAGTGTTCATAACACTAAAAGTCTGTTCACACACATACGTAGAGCCAAACAACACCAGCATCCTCTGTGCCATCTTCTGGATGTTTGGAAATGTGGCTGCGCTTAATCTATACTAATAAAAGGCAAAGCCCTCACTGACTCACTCACTCACTGACTGACTGACTGACTGACTCACTCACTCACTCATCACTAATTGTCCAACTTCCCATGTAGGTGGAAGGCTGAAATTTGGCAGGCTCATTCCTTACAGCTTACTTACAAAAGTTAGGCAGGTTTCATTTCAAAATTCTACGTGTAATGGTCATAACTTGAACCTCTTTTTTGTCCATATACTGTAATGGAGGAGGCGGAGTCACATATCGCGTCATCACGCCTCCTACATAATCACGTGAACTGAAAACAAGGAAGAGATTTACAGCACGACTCAAACACAGGAACGAAGGTAAATGACATTAATTGTTGAGTGTCTTTTAATACTGTGTAAGCATACATATTAACACATGTGCAAATAAACGTGTGAATTTACGGGGTGATTTCTCAGGCTTAAAAGCTCGCCTTTTATCAAACGCGGGAACGAAGGTAAATGACGTTAATTGTTAAGTGTCTTTTAATACTGTGTAAGCATAAATACTAACACGTGCGCATCAAAACGTGTGCATTTATAGGGTGATTTCTCAGGCTTAAAAGCTCGCCTTTTATTAAAAAGGTAAATGCAAACTGTTTTCATTCTGAAGGGCACAAATCACGTTGGATTTCAGCCGTTAAACGCGCAAAAATGTCGGTACACCAGATAAATAAGGGCAACATATTATCAGTTGTATTGTATGCTTACAATACATATAGAAATGTGTTAATCGTTAACTAATAGTATGGGATGGTGTTTTTCGACTCGCGCCTTGATTTAAACGATTCCATGTCTTGGTGGGTTTGCGTAGCTTATTGTCAATATCTTTACACCTGTTTTTAAGACTTATTGACTGAAACGGGCTTTCACGAAAAAAGTTAGGGCTTTGCTACAGGATACACCCTCCACAAGTTAAGGAAGTAAAAATAAAGGTATATATTTCTGTTTTATTTAAACCTTTTAAGTTCGTATGCATAGCCCCATTTGGCTGTTTTAGTTTTTTTTTTTTCTTTCTTCAGTAATATTTAATCTCCTTAAAGAAAAACAACATATGCATTTTACTTTTTTTGTATCTCTTTAGTAATATTTTAGTGTAAAAGGATAACCAGTATTTAAACCTTTTATGTTACTTTATAAAGTTATTTTACACAATGTTGAAAAATTAATAAGAAAGCTACATATTTTGGCAGCTGCTGCTTTAATTTTCAATGAAATGAAAAAAGCTCTCCAAGAGAAAACCTCAATGAAGAAGAAACAGTTTGCACTATCTAAAAAGGAGAAACCCTCATTTATAAAGGTTTGCTGCAGATGACTTAACTGAAAATAAATGAATAGTTCCTATGTGTATAATACATATTTATCTATTTGACTTATGCCTTTATTCCAGCAACTTGCAACATCTGAGGTACAATTTGTTACATTAGTTTTGTTTTTTGCAGCACAGGTAGGTGAAGTGACTTCCTCAGGGTCACACAGTGGTGTCAGTACCAGGATTTGAACTGACAAGCTCCGGGTTTGCTGAAATATTACTGAAGAAAGAAAAAAAACGAAAACGGGCAAATGGGGCTATGCATACAAATGTCCATCCATCCATTATCCAACCCGCTATATCCTAAATACAAGAGCCAATCCCTGCCAACACAGGGCACAAGGCAGGAAACAAACCCCGGGCAAGGTGCCAGCCCACTGCAGGGCGCACACACCCACACACACCCACACACCACGGACAATTTAGAATCGCCAATGCACCTAACCTGCATGTCTTTGGACTGTGGGAGGAAACCGGAGTACCCGGAGGAAACACAGACAGACACGGGGAGAACATTCAAACTCCACGCAGGGAAGCGAACCTGGGTCTCCTAACTGGCACCTTTCACTGCACCACCATGCAGCCCGCATACTAACTTAAAAGGTATAAATAAAACAGAAATATATACCTTTATTTTTACTTCCTTAACTTGTGGAGGGTGTATCCTGTAGCAAAGCCCTAACTTTTTTCACGAAAGCCCCTTTCAGTCAATAAGCCTTAAAAACAGGTGTAAAGCTAAACTTGCAGCACCGCTATTCAATTACACTCGCCTAACGCCTCTCCTAAGGGGAGATACTGTGGGATCTGGGCATCAGTCAAAGCACCAATCACAGGCCCGATTAGAAAGCAGGAAGCTGTGATTTGTCGTCTCCCTCACATGTAACAATCACAGCCCGTGTTACAACGCACTATGTATGTATGTGTATATGTATATATGAAGAGGATGGATGGATGGATGGATGGATGGATGGATGGATGGATGGATATGTGTGTGTTTATGTATGTGTGTATATGTATGTGTATATATATGTTGATATGTGTGTATACATATATATATATATATATATATATATATATATATATATATATATATATATGTGGATGTGTATATGTATGTATATATGTATATACAGTATATGTACTGTATATTTAGATATGTGTATATGTACAGTAGATATGTATATATATGTATATATGTATATGTATATATATGTTTACATAACCTCTTTAACACACTACTTCTCTGCTGCAAAGCGCGGGTATTTTGCTAGTGAAGCATAAAACTCATCCAGTTTAAGAGAGTTGAACTTCTCCTTTAAGACGGTGTCACATTGGAGATCAAACAGTTCCAACTGCAACTCCTGTGGCGTCGTTTCAGGGTCCTGTGTAAAGGGACATGACACCAGCTGAAGTGACTTGTAAATTTTTCCAAAATCAGAGAACCGACGGCAGAATTCTCCATGCAGGTCGTCCAGTGATTTCCTGTATTTTTTCACAAGTTGAGGGGCCTCTTTCAGCGTAGCCAGTGTGGGGAAATGAGCGAATGAGTTGTTTGACATTTGCTTTGAGAATAAAGCTAGCTTGGTTTTGAAGGCTCTGACGTTTGTGTACATTTCATGCACAAAATGGTCTTTCCCTTGTAGCTTCACGTTCAGATCATTCATATGTGTCAGTATGTCCACAGCAAAAGCTAAATCACAAAGCCAATCTGTGTCACTCAGCTCAGGAAAATCGTCAGCTTTCTCATTTAGCTCCAAAAATTAGATAATCTCCTGTTTGAGCTCCCACACTCGTCCAAATACTTTCCCCAAACTTAACCAGCGGACATTGGAGTGGTAAAGCAAGTCCTGGTGATCAGCGTCAATTTCTTCAAGAAACTTAATAAACTGACGATGCTGAAGTCCCCTCGCTCGAATAAAGTTAACGAGTTTTACGACTGGTTTCACTACGTAGTCAAGCTGCAATACGGATTTACACGGTGCTTCCTGGTGGATTAGGCAGTGTAAGAAAATTACCTCCTGCTCAGGGTTGTCCTCCTTCACCCTCTTCTGGATTCTTTTGAGCAACCCAACGTTTTTTCCAGTCAGATTTGGTGCTCCATCTGTGGTAACATTGGCGAGCGTACTCCAAGGTAGCTTGCACCCATTTATGACCCACGACACACTGTCATACAAGTCCTCTCCCCACGTTTTCCTCTTCAGGGATTCCATGGCCAAAAACTCCTCCGTTATCTTAAAATTGTCAATTAATCCCTCTGATAAAAATTAAAAGCTGAGTGGTGTCCTTTATGTCATTACTTTCGTCCAGTGCCAAGGAATATAATGTAAATGACTCAGCTTTTTTGTTTAACTTGCTAGCTAAGTCTTCATCAATTAGCTCAACACGGCGAGTCACTGTCCTGCGTGATAAGCTAATTTTTTCAAATTTGTTCTTGCTCTCAGGACACAAGATACCTGCTGTCTCTACCATGCACTCTTTGAGAAACTCCCCTTCGGAGAAAGGCTTGCTGGTCTTTGCTAAATTGAATGCCAGCACATAACTTGCCTTCGTGCTTGATTCTTGGATGGCAGTTTGTTGGATAAAGGTGTTTTGCTGAGCCTGCAAACTAGCTGCCAACCTCTGAGCGGTAGCCGTCCGTTCTTGAGATGACTGGTTGTTAGCGTAATTAGCATGCTTGGTGGAAAAGTGACGGCTGATGTTGTATTCCTTTAAAACCACAACGGTTTCTTGGAAAATAAGACATACAGCCTTTGAACAGACTTCAGTATTTATTATTTAGTTGTCCATTCCTTATTAAACACTTGGCACTCACTGTCGACTTTTCTTTACTTTGGCCCACTCATTGTTGCAGATGGGTTCAGAGCAGTAGCTGAATAATAACAGAGAGTAACCCGGGCTCCGCAAAATCAAGTCAATGTATCACTGCGCCTAATGCGCCACCTGGTGGAACACCAGGCATTACAGGACAAAGTCAAATGAATGCAGTCATAATTATGATATGATTTGATTTGGGCAATTTTATACCAATCTTCGACAGGACGGATCGAAAAGACCAATGGGCCGGATGTGGCCCACAGGCCGTAGTTTGACCACCCCTGGTCTAGAATGACACCCAGGCTCTTCACCCAGGTAGAGATGCTTGTGTTAATGTTGTTAATTAAAATGGAAGACTGGTTAACCTCAGCAAGTGTAGATTTAGAACCAAGGAGGAGCACCTCAGTTTTATTGCTATTTAATTGGAGAAAATTGTGAGTCATCTGTGACTTTATGTGTTGGAGACATGCCATGAGAGTATTTGGAGGGAAAACAGAAGTGGATTTAGTGGATAGATAAAGCTGTGTGTCATCAGCGTAACAATGAAATTTAATACCATGGTGTCGAAAAATATTACTTATTGGGAAGAACTCCCTGAGTAATGAGTGTACTCTCAGATTTAAAGCCCTTTACTTGAACAAATTGCATCCTATCAGTGAGTTAGGAAGAAAACCATTGGAGGACAAGGCCACAGACTCCAAAACTAGCTAGTCGTTTCAAAAGTATCTGATGGGATATGGTGTCAAATGCGGAGCTGAGGTCAAGAAGTACAAGTCCCATGTCAGCTGCCCTGAGAAGATCATTTGCGATTTTGGCCAGGGCAGTTTCTGTGCTGTGTTTAGGACGAAACTTTTTGAAAGATGGGACTGAAGTTGGGAGGCAACTATCTTTTCAAGAACTTTAGATATTAAATGTACATTTGAGATAATCTATACTAATAAAAGGCAAAGCCCTCACTGACTGACTGACTGACTGACTGACTGACTGACTGACTGACTGACTGACTGACTCACTCACTCATCACTAATTCTACAACTTCTCGTGTAGGTAGAAGGCTGAAATTTGGCAGGCTCATTCCTTACAGCTTACTTACAAAAGTTAGGCAGGTTTCATTTCCAAATTCTACGTGTAATGGTCATAACTGGAACCTCTTTTTTGTCCATATACTGTAATGGAGGAGGCGGAGTCACGTATCGCGTCATCACGTATTACGCCTCCTACGTAATCACGTGAAGTGAAAACAAGGAAGAGATTTACAGCATGAGTCAAACGCGGGAACGAAGGTAAATGACATTAATTGTTGAGTGTGTAAATGACATTAATTGTTGAGTGTCTTTTAATACTGTGTAATCGTTGAGTATCTTTTAATACTTTGTAAGCATACATATTAACAGATGTGCAATTAAACGTGCATTTACGGGGTGATTTTTCAGGCTTAAAGCTCGAAATGATCACTCGAGTGAAGGCAGCTTCACAAAAAAAAACAGATCCTTAACAAACTGTTATTGGTATATTTTCCCTCAATTTTAAAAGGTTTTCTTTTCTTCTTAATAAAAATTTAAAAGCAGAACTTCACCGGTGCGAACCACGGGGATTTGAGCGATTGACGCATACAGATATATTCATGAGTGCAGGTACTTCGGAAAGAAAGCACCGTGTAAACCTAAAGTTTAAATTAAGTTCATAGACCTACAAAGGGTTGCCATTGATTTGAGGCAACATTGCTTTTCTCCTGTACAACTATACCTTGCATTCTCAAGAGTGTGCTTGCACGGCTTGGTCATATTACAACCGGAGTGCTGAACTGACAACGTGATGTACAAACAGAACAATCGTAAAAACAGGATTAAATAAAAAGGCTGCTTCCGTTGGCAAAGCAACGAAAAAGGAAGACCTTATATGACGTTCGTTTTTAAAACAGCGGAGAGGCTGTGTGAAGTCAGCTTCACAAAAAAACAGATCCTTAACAAATTGTTATTGGTAGATTTTCACTCAATTTAAAAAGGTTTTCTTCTTAATAAAAATTTAAAAGCAGTACTTCGCCGCTGCAAAGCACGGGGATGTATATAGATAGATAGATAGATAGATAGATAGATAGATAGATAGATAGATAGATAGATAGATAGATAGATAGATAGATAGATAGATAGATAGATAGATAGATAGATAGATAGATAGATAGATAGATAGATAGATGTGTATGTATGTAGATATGTATATATGTGTATATATATATATAGATATGTAAATATGTATATGTATATATATATGTGTCTGTATGTGTATATATATATATATATATATTGTATCGTATATATATTGTATCGTATATATATTGTATCGCTATACATGCTATACACCACTATACACCATGATCCCGATCCAAATGGCCACAGAAACACTATTAATGAAACTAGATAGTGACCCCACCATAGAGACAAGAACCAAACTGTCCATCAAAGACATAATGCACCTAATATCACTTTGCCAAAAAACTCACTTTCATTTCAACGGCAAATATTACACACAGAAAGAAGGCATGCCAATGGGATCACCGTTATCTGGACTCCTAGCTGAACTGGTAATGCAACGATTTGAAAACATAGCTTTATACCAGATTACACCCAAAATTTTGATACGCTATGTAGACGACACATTCGTCATATTAAGAAAGAACCAGCTGAATGAGTTCTACAATCATATTAACACAGTATTCCCTGCAATCCAGTTCACATTGGAAAAAGAAATCAATCGACACATCAACTTCCTGGACATTTACATCAAAAGAAATAGTGACGCCACCCTGACCACAAGTGTTTACCGCAAACAATGCTACGCAGACAAGATTCTACACTTTGCCAGCAACCACCCGGTATCTCATAAACGGAGCTGCATGAAAACCCTATTTAAACGAGTCCACATGCATTGTAATACCAAGGAAACAAAAATTAATGAGAGACGCTATCTCGTCCAACTTTTCACCTCGAACGGATACTCAAAAACATTCATTAACCGGAGTCTACACAGCAGACGCCAAAGGAATCAGCATACAATCGACTTAAATCAGAACCCCCACCCCACCTGGCATTCACTCCCGTATCACCATAATGTGTCAGAAGGCACGGCACGCACCCTGACCAAATGGGGCATCAGAATAGCACATAAACCCACGAACAATCTGCGCATGGTCCTGTTTAATGCTAAAAACAAGAAATCGACAGCTGAAACACGAAACGCAGTTTATAGTATTCCATGCAATTCTTGCTCAGCGGTATACATAGGACAAACGTCAAAAAGAATTTCAACACGTGTACAGGAACATCGCAACGCCGTCAGAAGAAAGGACGCACTATCTTTGATATATGCACATACTAAATCGACAGGACACACATTCAACTGGGACAACGTAAAAGTAAAATTTAAAGCCAGTACAAAAAGTGCCAGAGAGTTGGCCGAGTCTTGGCTATCAGATGAAAACACCATCAACAGACACTTGGACATAAACCCAGCATATGCCAACTTAAGAAGGACATGTACACAATAATTAAACTGTACAACCCCCCCCCCCCCCTGATCATACTGACTTAGTCACCTCCACCTACCCAAACCCCACCCCCACCCCCCCACTGAATGTGTTGCTATATATTGCCTTTGATTCTTGTAAGTCTAAGCATTATCCTCTGATGAAGACCCCTGATAGGGGTTGAAAGCTCAGGAATAAAACTATTTTATGATACGTGATTCGTTTTTTCTCCCTTCGTGGATCTCCAACTGCAAATATATATATATATATATATATATATATATATATATATATATATATATATATATATATATATATATATATATATATATGTGTGTCTGTCTATGTATGTATGTGTGTATATGTATGTGTATATATATGTTGATATATGTATATATATATGTATATATGTAGATATGTGTATATGTAGATATGTATATATAAGTATATATGTATATGTATATATATATGTTTACATAACCTCTTTAACACACTACTTCTCCGCTGCGAAGCGTGGGTATTTTGCTAGTTGCTGATAATTGTTAAGGATATTAGGGTCTAAACCAGGTTTTTTCAGAATTGGAGTAATTGAGGCTGTTTTTAGTGAGGGGGCACCGTGCCTGTAGTAAGGGAAGAGTTAACTATACATGTAGTGTTATCATGGGGGAAATATGTGACAGACAGGACTCAACAAAGCTTGTAGGGATTGGATCAAATTGGCATGTGGAAGAATTAGATTTTGTTATAAGCTCCGAGATATTATTTTCAGCAGGTAAACTGAAATATGAGAATAGGGTGGTTGGTAAGGGAATATGGCTGATAGTGGGGAGGATGTCATTTTTCTGCAGAAATAGAGGAAGCAAGTTGCTGGTGGATTTTTTTCAATTTTTGAGTTGATGAAATCCTAAAAAGTACAGCAGCATTTAACAGTGAGGTTATGGTAAGCAACATTTTCTGGTGGTGTAATTAGCATATTTAATGTGGAAAAAAGAGCTCTAGTATTTTTCCCTCCTGTATTGATAATGTTAGAATAGTATTCAGTTTTGGCAGCAGAGAGAGCATTTTTGTATTTTAACAAATGATCTGAATACATGTCCTTATGTACAACAAATCCCATCTTCTTAGATAGGTGTTCCAACTGTCGGCCCATAGCTTTGAGCTGACGGTGTTCAGATGGGAATAAATGAAACAGTCCATGTTTTTAAGGGAGTTAGTGTATCAAAGGCAGAACACAGAGCAGCATTGTAAAGATTGTGAGCTTGGGTCCGAACACCATCAGGCTAACACCAGCACTTTGCCAAACACACGTTTATTAAACACTAAATAAGTCCCACACAACACACAGTGCGCCCAGCAGCAATCACCCTCTCCACTGGTCTCTCTTCCAAATGTCCATGGGCCGCCTTTCCTCTCCTCACGGGAGCTTCGTCCTGCTCTCGCTCCTGACTCTAGTTCCCTGATTGGAGAGAGGTGGCCCCTTTTATTCCCACCCAGATGTGCTCCAGGTGCCTGATGATGCTCTTCAGGCAGCACTTCCTGGTGTGGCGGAAGTGCTGCCCTTGCACCCGGAAGCACTCTGGGCGTTCCTGGAAGGTCCTTCCTCCATCTTCCCAGGTGTGGCGGAAGTGTCGATCTCCCGGGCTCCACAACACTTGGGGTGCCCCCTGGCGGTGGCCACAGGCCTCAGTGGGCTTGAGCCTCCTTGCTCCTTCCCTGTGGTCCCCTCAACATCCACGGTGGTTGCCCCCTTGTGGCCCGGGGGATGTATAAGGACAAAGAGGCTGGAATTGCAAAAAATTTATAAGGCTCTCTGGGTTTGCATGCTTGACATTGCGAAATGAAACCACACACTGAACTTTTATTTTACTGCAAAAGCAATGTGTGTGCAGTTGACCACTCTATTGCATTTGGATATCCTGACATTGCTGTGAATTGTGCTTTCATATTACTCAGTTCAACCACAGTGTAAGGAAATGTTATCTATCTGGATGACAAGCAGGTAATACCATCCTATTCGTATACATCTGGCATGGCAGGACTCAGTGATGATTGTGAAATACCCAATCAGTCAGCAAGTTCACGTTGAAAAGCTCCTATGGCTAAAAACCAGAGAGTGGACTTAACTTGCAAAGTACCAGGTAGAGCACAAGCCCTCAAAGTCTGCGTTTGTAAAGCCGGCGCCAGTTCAGCACACAGCGCCAAGTGGAGAGCTCTGGGATATCAAAATCGACTTAGAAGCTAGTCATCATCATCATCATCATCATTCTCTTTAAATACACGCTCTCTTCTGATTCTTCCATTTGTGATGTCTTCTAACAATGCTAAAGCACCTATGGTAGTTGGAATAGTTTGGCCATTCTGTGCACCATTATATAGTTACAGAATGATTACAATCAAGTGAATTAAATTTGGAAACGATATGCAATTAATTTCGGTATATTTGATAAATCCTGTGTCATTGATGCAAATTTGAAAAAAGGGAGACCACACAAAAACAGTAGCACTGCTTTGACGCTGAGTGCCGCCAGGTTGCAAAACCAAGCAAAAAAGTGCATACACAAGGTGAGGGGCTACCGTGAAAATGTGTATACACACCATCTATACACGAGGCTCCTTGACTGGGCCTGATGTTGCTGAGATAGGCTTCAGCCACCACTGCATTACAATAAGGCTGTGGTCTGTTTATCAAACAGAGCTCTGTGAGCAGAATGCTGATTATCTGATAATTAGTAGTGCATCATCCTCATGGCTCTTCTTCAATGCCATGTTTCATATAGGTGACCCAACAGAATGACGGTACACAGTGAAGTCTTTGCCCTTTCTCATTGGTCCATTTTAACCCTCATTCATCAGGCTGAGATCAGCTAATTACCAGAAGCAATACCACAACCACCACAACTACCACAACACATACCCATTTTACCCATAATGTCTTTCCTGTTATTAGATTGTTCCCAGGTACTTCACTGAGACCACCATTCCTAAAGGGTCTCAGTCAGGTTATTTCGGTCCACACCAGAGTACAATTGATGTGTTCTCATCTACCTAATCAAAGCAGACTATGAGTTAAATTAGGTCCTGGGTTTAAAACAAACTGCTCCAAACGAAATGTGTTTGAAAACAGAATAAGAAAAATACCGGACACTACAGCTTGGGGTAAGAAAAGGGTAATAGAGAAAAACTTCCAGTTGAGCGAATGCTGGCGGGACTGGTCGCCGCTGCTCACCGGTAACTTTTTTTGATTAACTTATGATCTAATGGACTAATCAACTGTTTTCATTTTGGCCAGATTTATACGTTTGTTTGTTCAGCTTAAAACTTTGAGATCCCAACCCATCGCTGTTACTTCAGGTGGGCTCTGTCCTGGGGCCCCTCCTTTTCATTATTTACCTTCTCCTACCTCTCGGTAATATCTTTTTGTAAATCTAACATTAGCTTCCTCTGTTATGCTGATGACACCCAGCTCTATCTCAGTAGCAAACCTACTGCTTCCTTCCCACCCTCCTTACTTATTGATTGCATAGCAGAACTCAAATCCTGGTTCTCTTCAAATTTTCTTAAATTAAATAAGTGACAAAACTGAGGTTCTCCTCATTGGTACAAAATCAACATTATTCAAAACTGATCCCTTTTCATGTGTTATTGATAATTCCTCTGTCTCCCCTTCCCCAAAGGTGTCATCCTTGACAGTACTTTATCCTTTCAGTCCCACATCAATAACATCTCCCGGTCTCCATATTTCCACCTGCATAACATTAATCGTATTCGCCCCTCCCTCACTCCCCACACTACTGCTATCCTTGTTCATAGCCTTGTCACTTCTCGTCTGGATTATTGCAATTCCCTTTTCTTTGGTCTTTCTCGCAAATCTCTTTATAAGCTTCAACTGGTCCAGAATTCAGCTGCCCACCCACATCATTACTAGAACCCCCTCTATTCACCATATCTCTCCCGTTTTGTAGCAGCTTCATTGGCTTCCAGTTAAGCTCCGAATTCAATTCAAAATTCTCCTACTAACTTTTAAGACTCTCCACAACCTCGCCCTCCATATCTGTCTGACCTCCTCCATGTTGCCATTCCCTCCTGTATCCTTAGATCCTCTTCCTCCATCCACTTGACTGACCCCTTCGTCCGTCTTACCACTATGGGGAGCAGAGCATTCAGTTGCTCTGGAACTCACTACCACCTGAGCTTAGAAATATTGAATCATTTTCACTTTTCAAATCTAAACTTAAAACTCATTTGTTTAAGACGGCTTTTTCTCTTTGATTACAATTGCTGTGTCTGATTTTAATTTTTGTTTTTTAGTTTTGTTTATAATGTGTGTTTTATCTATTGTTCAGTGTCCTTGAGTGTTTACAAAGGTGCCTATGAATAAATAAAATGTATTATTATTAATTTTAATATAAAAAGGAAAAATTATTGGATGCAAGAGACCACATGTGGTTAGTTTGCCTTTCCTTCATAAGCTCCCTAATTTCATTTGTCATCCACTTTTTCTTCTTCTCTTTCCTCTTTTTTGGTGTCACTTCATTGGACACGTCCATCACTGTCTTTTTAAACTTACCAGCTTGATATGTTCTACACTGTCAGAACTTCAGATCTGTTCTTCAGTGCCACAATGTATTTCATCTTTATGTCCAGATCTTTCAAACAAGCCACATCTAATCTGGTATTACCCTTAAGATTCTTCAGTCATTTTAGCGTAACCCACAGCTTGCTTGTCATTGGAACATGGTCACTCTCAAGATCTGATTCTGGGTATGCCTTGGACTGTTGAATGACATTTCTGAATTATTTGCTGGTGGTGAGTTAGCCCATTTGATTGTAGAGCTGATCATCTGGGCTTCTGCAAGTCCACAACTTTCTTATGTGCTGTTTGAGCCTTTCTTACTGTCAGGTCACTTGTATTAAACCTCTCACCTCTATCATTCCTGGTTCCCAATCCAAATGTACTGATGATATCACCATGTTATTGCTGCACCACTTTACTCATACCTTACATCTGCAATGGTAGAGACTTATCTCCTTCCCATCACCTGAGGGAACTATAATATGAAATAAACTATAAAAGTACCTGCATGAAAATAGCATACTAAATAAAAACCAGCATATAAGAAGAAGAGTCTACCAGACCAGTCTATTAGAGTTGTTTGAGTGGGGTGCTAGAGAATTGACTTTGATGTTTAAAAAGCCTTTGATTGCAAAGATTAATTTTAAAACCAGAAACCACTGACATAAAAAATGACTTGTAACCCTCTTATCAAGTGTCAAGTTGGTTAATCAGCCAGAGACAAAAGCTAAAAAGAAGAGAAGAAGGAGGAGGAGGATAGTCCATGTAGGGTGATGTTATCATTGGAGTCCCTCTGGGGTCTGTCCTTAGGCCATCACTTTTCAATATATATATATATCACTGATTTTTAAGGTATGTGCCTGTAGATATTAACCTTTTGAAATTCACAGATGATACTGATAAACAAAATTCACAGCGTGACATCTAGACAAAGAAAGTGAATTATGAACAAGATAAATTTTCTGTTGGCAATAGTTTTTCAATTTTAGGCCTAATAAATTACCATTATAGATTGTGTGATTAACCACATTGTAGTGAGACCACATCTGCAGTCCTATGTCACTTCTGGTCACCAGAAAACAGCAGAGGAGCAAATGTGCAGAGGAGAGAAACCACAGGACTAAACCTCTTTAGTCTCAAGCAGAGGAGGCCACGTAGGGTCCTAATAGAAAGATCTCAAAGGCTTCAATAAAGTTGATCTCGCCAGATTCTTTTGATTAAATGGTTAAGTAAGAATTGCAGTTAGGACTGAAGTCAAGAAGTATTTCAGTATGCAAAGAGCTTTGGGAATCTGGAACAAACTACCAAGGCATGGAGTTGAGGCAGAAACTCTTAAGAAGTATCTGGATGAGACAGCGGGGCAACAGCTGTTATTAAACCAAAGAAGCGTTGTGGACTGAATGGTCTGTTTTGCATCTCATGTTCTTATGAACTGTTAAGAGCCAGCCTAGTGCCTCCTGATGGCTACTTAGGACAGGCGTTCTTCATGATTCGCTCCTCAATGGCACTGAATCGGCCTGCTCTTCCACTTTGTTGATTTGCTTGTTTTCTGCTTTTCTCTCCCTGAATCGCTGATGACTGACCAGACAAACTGGACACTCTGTTCTGATTTGCTCTTCTGATTCTGTTTCTTGAATTCTTTGCAGCCTCACAGAGTGACACAAGTTAGTCAGATTTATTCAAAGAAATGGTTATTAATTTTAAAAGAGTAGCTAAAAGGATATTAAGGAATTGTTTAGCTAGGAAATGAAGATCTTTTGGGTCAGGGGAGGAAACAGCAGATGAAAGGCAAGCAGGAGTCAGTAACTGAGAGGACAAAGACAACAAGTATTGAAATCAAAATCGAAATCCAGTTCCGGGTCAAATGCCTTTTCCATATCTCACTACAACATTTTCAAACATTTCTTTTAATGTCTCTTTGATCCCAACCTAAGATAACACTGAATGCCTGCCACCGACTTTAATAAGGGTGATGTGATGATGTCACACACAGAGCCATGACTGGTCAGGCAGATGCAGCACTAAGCTATTGTTAACAAAAACTTGGCCATAACCTCAGAAAAACACCACAAGATAGTGATGGGAAGCAGTATTCAAAATGTCATTGTAATGACTTTAACAAAGTAATGGTAAGAGTTAAAATGCCACATAGAAGGCACAAGCATAACAGAATAAATGTGGAGTAGTCAGTACAGTAATCCCTCACTATATCGCGCTTCGACTTTCGCGGCTTCACTCTATCGCGGATTTTATATGAAAGCATATCTAAATATATAACGCGGATTTTTCGCTGCTTCGCGGGTTTCTGCAGACAATGGGTCTTTTTACTTCTGGTACTTGCTTCCTCAGTTGGTTTGCCCAGTTGATTTCATACAAGAGATGCTATTGGCGGATGGCCGAGAAGCTACCCAATCAGAGCACACAGTTAAGTTCCTGTGTGCTGCTGATTGGCTCAGCGACGGAGTGCTGCATTAACCAGGAAGTCTCATCTCACTCATTCAGCATTAACGTGCTCCTGCTACTGCTTCAGGGGCTGAGTCCAAGCGCCAACAGAAGATGCAAATGATTGCAGAAAAGGTAAAAGTTTTGGATATGTTGAAGGAAGGGAACAGGTACACCGCTGCAGGACACCATTACAGCATCAATGAGTCCACAATTCTTTTTATTTAAAAAGGAGGAAAAGCGTATAAGATCTACGGCTGCAGTGTCCTTTAGGCAGGGCGCAAAACGAGTTGCAAGTGGACGTGATAAGGCAGTAGTCTGGATGGAATCTGCTTTAGGGATTTGGATTGAAGAGTGCTGAAGAAGAACAACGGCGGTGCTAAACAGTCGCCTGAAGAGGCTCCTTTAGAAGAGCTGTAACGCTCTCCTTTGTTGTGCAGTAAAATTAAACTCATCGTTATTGGACAAGTCGTTGTGTCATTGTTGGTGAGTAACCATAATTAGTTATCTACGTTCAGTACTTATTACATGTACATAGTTTAGTGTCACTGTACACACATTTTACTGTATACAATTTTTCTTGCATTGTACGTATTTATTGCTGGTGACCTGGCTGTCGTAATGGCTGTAACATGTGATATCGGAGACACTCGATATCTTTAAAATAATATTTAGGTTTTACTGTATATAAACTGTGTTTACATACATAATTTCAACGAATCTTACCTAATATCTAAGAGAATACAAAGGGTTTATGCTGTATAATTGTGTGTGAAATGTTTATAATAGTGTGGGAGAGTTTATAAGGGCTTAAAATATATAAAAAGAACCATATGAACATAAGGTTTCTACTTTGCGGATTTTCACCTTTCGCTGGGGGTTCTGGAACGCAACCCCCGTGATCGAGGAGGGATTACTGTAATGAAAAGTGAGGACAAGGGGTGAAGGAGTGTGGCCCTAGTGATTGGGCAGACTGGGGTCCAGCCTTATTTACAGCGTCCTTATGTCACAAAGGCCATAATTTTCAGTAGCTGTTGCTACATCTGCTGCAGTGTGGAACACAACCTGTACGATCAGTCACCAAGCGCTCGCCACGACTCCTCCAAGTGATGACTGTCTCTGTCTGCATACACAATGCTGCCACGGCTATAAGCCCGTTTATATTCTGGCACAGAAAGCTGCAGATGTGCTCGTGCACAGGGGATGCACACCCTCGTCTGTTTATAGTACAAGCGTTCAGTGCACGACACTGTGCAGATGCTGAATCCCCTTTTTACTTTCTTGTATATCAAGTATAGAGAAATCATGAAAAAATTCGACCTTGAGGTTTGATTAATCTTGACATTTTAGACCTCCCAGAGTCCAAAAATACAGTTTTTGGAATTATGTCTGTGTGTGTTTGGGTCTATGTGTATCTGTGGAAACATGATAACAGAAAGACGATAGATGGATGAAATTTGGCGTGTTGTTGTTACACCAAAATTGTAGGTCGGTATTAATGTTTGGGTGAAATCCATCAATTGGAAGTGGTACTTTACCTGAACACATACTTGATTTTTTTTTTATTCATGCAGCTGTACAGTCCGATTTATTCAACTTTATATATATTATTAATTTGATTTGTTTTTTTGTTGATGCTTCTTTAATAGTACATAATATAAAAATATAATCATTGTCTTGCAGTTTACTCCTCAAATGTCCATCCCCATATCTGAGTATACGAGAAAGTCAAGGGGAGATCATGCCAATTTTTATCTTTGCCTTTCCATACCGATCTCACAGATATTTCCATTTCTGTCTTTTCAAACTTTCATCTTTACTCAGGATCTGGGAGATTTCTTATCATGAATTTGTGCTCATTTGGCTATCTCTGTATACTTTTAATTTTGGATTTTAGAGATGCAATGTATCTCACAACTGTTTCTTGAATGAGTCTGTGTTTTCTTGTACAATCAATGTGCTCAGACAAACACAGGACCACACAGTTACAAAATTCCGGAGGCTGCTGGCAAAATTTATGTCACTCACACCCTAGTGGACCCTTATCGGGATATGAACATTAGAACATTAGAACAATCTAGACAAGAACAGGCCATTCAACCCAACAAAGTTCACCAATACTATCCACTTAACTCTTCTAAAATAGCATCAAGTCGAGTTTTGAAAGTCCCTAAAGTCTTACTGTCTACCGCACTACTTGGTAGGTTATTCTAAGCATCTGTGGTTCTCTGTGTGTAGAAAAACTTCGTAATGTTTGTGCAAAATTTATCCTTAACAAGTTTCCAATAGTGTCCACGTGTTCTTGATAAACTCATTTTAAAAAAACAGTCTTGATCCACTGGACTAATTCCGTTCATGATTTTAAATTTCAGAATTTCCGCTGTAGCCCTGGAATCAGCCTAGTCGCTGTTCTCTGGACGTTTTTTAGCACTGTTATGTCCTTTTTGTAGACTGGAGACCAAAACTGCACACTGGACTCCAGATGAGGTCTCAAAAATGTGTTATAAAGCTTGAGCAGAACCTCCTGTGACTTGTACTCCACACATCAAGGCGCTATATAACCTGACATTCTGTTCGCCTTCTTAATGGCTTTTGAACACTGTCTGCCAGTTTATAGTATTGCATTCACTACGACTCCTAACTCCTTCTCATAAGGTGTACTCTCGATTTTCTGACCGCCCATCGTGTATTCAAACCTCACATTTTTACTTCCTATGTGTAATTCTTTACATTTACTGACATTAAATTTCATCTGCCACAAATCTGCCCAAGCCTCTGTGCTGTGCAAGTCTCCCTGTAATGAATCAACTGATTCCAGATTATCTGCCAATCCACCTATCTTGGTATCATCTGCTAACTTACCACCTTTTTATTTATATTCCTATCCAAATAATTTTTATATGTTATGGGTAAAGCCCAAAAATTGGATAAACCTAGCATTACCTGGGTAAAGCGTTCACTTTCGGGCTTTACCCATAACATATACTGTGTATTAAAAAAAGCAGCAGCACTAGCACTGACCCCTGCTGGTTACCACTCTTAACATCAGCCAATTCTGATGAGGTTCCTCACACCATCACCTACTGCTTCCTGTTTCTGAGCCAATTTTACACCCATCTAAAAATATCACCCTGAACTCCCACTTCTTAAATTTGATACTCACACTTTCATGTGGTACCTTCATCAAATACTTTCTGAAAATCACTATAAATAATAAAACATGACCTCCTTCTTCTGGACCCATGCTGACAGTTCAGTAAAATTCTTATACTTGCCAGATGTTCCTCAGTCTTATCCTTAATAATTCTTAAGTAATTTTCCTGTGATGCACGTTAAGCTTACTGGCCTATAGTTGCTTGGAATTGCCCAGTCACCCTTTTTTGTATAATGGGATGATATTTGCCATTTTCCAGTCCTTCGGAATTTCTTAAGTGCACAATGACTTTCTAAAAATATATGTCAAGGGTTTATATATGTACACATTAGCCTCCTTAAGAACTCGAGGGTAAATATTATCTGGTTCTGATGATTTGTTTGATTTCAGCTTATTTAATCTGAGCAGCACTTCTCCCTCCATAATTTCCAAATCCCTCAGTACCTCCTTAGTAGTCCCTGTTACCTCTGGGAGGTTATCCACTTCCTCACATGTGAAAACCCCAGGAAAATGCAAGTTTAGAGCATCTGCTACTTCACTGTCTATATCTTTTAATTCCCCTTTACAATTCCTGATGTACTTCTTCTACTTGACTGTTTTTTTTACTACTAAAATACTGAAAGAATCTCTTAGACTTATTTTTCACCTTATCTGCTATATTCCTCTCCAACTGTCTTTTAGCCTCCCTGATATCCGTCTTAATGGTTGCCCTTATGTTCTAAAACACCCTACGATTCATAGTGGAGTTATTAGTCTTAGGGCTCGGTTATACTTAACACTCAGAACGTGTACGCACACGCATCATGGCTGCCACGCATTCCCAGCATTCATTTGACATGTCCTCTGAGCAGGTCCTCAGAAATTAACAGGACACGTGCACGAGTTGCAGTTCCAGCAAAAAGTCAGGGGGCGCAGTGTGATAAAAGTTAGAATATCACGTCAGAGTCCCTGTTTACTGTCTACATGTGACAGAAATCCGCTTTGAGGATCCTACGGAATCAATGTGCCTGCTTTGATATTTGATGAATGGTTCAATGTGGTGAAGCAAAATGCCGACATACAAATGTATCTGTGGTGCTTTTATATAGTGTTGCATATTCGCCATCATAATGACATGATACATTTTAAAGGTTTCACATACCATCTTCTGTGCCGCCTTTTATTTTTTATGCATCTTCACAATAGCAGCAGAATGTACAGCGTTGTATTTGAGCCACAGAGAAAAAAATTAAGGACACAGTGAAAAGGTGTATTTGTGATTAAAGTGGAAATTTCGGCTTTAATCTCTAAATGTCCACTTTAATCAGATGTATTAAAGTTACACTTGATATCAGTTTCATGATGAAATGCTTTAAAGTATGTATGTTACATTTTACAGATAATTTGTTAATTTCGTTTAAATAATGAATCCTGTTAATAATTACACACATGGGGGTGGCAGAGTGGTAGCGCAGCTGTCTCGCCAGGAGTCACGTTGCTGGTATTTCCTGCCTGGAGTGTACTTGTTTTCCTGCTGGGTTTTCACAGTGTGTTCCGGTTTCCTTCCAAAGATATGCAGATTTTGGGATTTGGTGACTCTAAAATGACGCCAGTGTATGTGAGTGCTTGTATTCACCTTGCGATGAGCTGATGACCCGTCCAGGGATTGATGGATTTAATCATTAAACATCCTTTTCCGATATATTTCAGGAAGGTGTCCTCGGAATTTAATGGATGTTTCAGATGATTCACAACACAGCAAAGCAGAATCTGTTCTTACCTGGTGGAATCTTCCAGATTTCATAAAGTACACGCACAAGTATGAACAGTAAAAGTCTTGCATAGCAGGAGTATCCGCTGGAGCATGCATCACGTCGTGTGAAGTATAAACCTGGCCTTATACGTCTTATTCGTCTGTTTTTTCTTTTGTGCCTTCTTTTTGAACTGTTTATTAACCCACTGCAGCGTTTTTTTTAATTTCCTACTAAGTCCAGATTTACGCATGTATCTGTCCTGCATTATAAGTAAAATGTTTTTAAACCTGTTTCACTGCTCCTCGACTGCCTTCACACTTAAAAGCTTATCCCAGTCTATATTCATTAGACTTTGCTGCATCTGCTCAAAATTTTCTCTACCAAAGTTAAACTCAACTGTTTTCTTCTTTCCATCCACACTCTTACAAAATACTGAGAACTGTATTACATTATGGTCACGTGACCCTAGTGGTTCAATCACCTCTACATCCTCAATTCTATCCTGATTATTACAAAATAGTAAATCCAGACAGGTGCCACCCCGTGTTGGTGCTTTAACATGCTGTGTTCAAAAACAGTCACTGATTACTTCTAAAAACTCTTGTGCTCTGCAATTTGTAAGGTTATTCTAGTTAACATACAGTAGTTAAAGTCCCCCATTACTATAATATCTCCCTGTAAACTTGCCTTTTAGTAATACTAATATTTAGTATGACCTCCTCATCCTTCTCTGATGAATTTAAGGTGGCCTGGGATTATGACTTTTTTCGTAGCCTTCGGGGACTCTAGTGTTTATATGGGCTCTGGCCTCCACTAACTGACATGTGATCACATCTGTACAGCTGCTGAGTCCTTTTCAGTGATATCGATAATGTTACACTGAGGACACACTTGACATGCTCAGACAGTACAACAATGTGGCACCTGCTAAAGTGTGAGGTGAGAATACATTGTGATGGATGGCTGGTAGCTCAACCCGACCAACACACCCAGGACGCTAGATGGCGACTTCCCGCGGGGCACTATAGGAGATGGACTTTGGCTTCACAGCCCTGCTGCGTACCATGGGTGCCGCCGGGTAACGCTGCAGGGAGACACGAGGATTTTTGTTTCCCATATAGCCCGGAAGTACTCCCAAGTCATGGGGACAGAAGGACAGAAGTACCTCTGGTCTGAAGAAAATACAAGTCTCCATCTGACCTGGACGTGCTGGTGAATCACATGGACGGAAGGACAGAAGCACTTCCAGGTCAAGGACTATATAAAGGACTAGTGGAAACCCAGCAAGAGAACCGCAGTTGGGAGGGAGTGTTTGACGGTGCTGCTGGGAGGAGAGAATTGTTGCATTTATTGTGTTCGTTTATTGTGGTGGTTGTGGTGCTTTGGGGCATAACACTGAAAAGAGAAGAAATTAAATTCCTTCTTAGTGATTTTATCCCTTGTCTTGCGTACTGTTTGTTGGGGTAAAGGTGAGCAAAAGGAGCCACCAAGCATCCACAGTGTAACAACATATAGAGCCATTAAACAGCACGCTAACATGATGCTGATGCTTACCAGCTGGGTAGACACTCCATGGTGCAGGCACCAAGAATACCCAACCCAGAGAACTGTGTGCTGATGTCTGCCCTGCTCTTCCAGTGATCACCACTCCCAGCCGTGTACAGCCAGTACTTTCACATCTTCTGTTGAATGTGTGTTTGATGAGCACTACTTGGCCTTTCTTCCCATGCATGGATCTCTGCACAGAGGACCAGACTATGCCTTTTTAAATTCAATGGAGACATGTTTCCTGTTCACCTAGCCTTTGATATGGCAATCAACAAAGGCCATTGACAAACATTCCACAAAGATGGCCTGTTTCTGGACAACTCTACATAGTAATCATCTTGCCTTAAGAAGGGGCCTGAGTTGCCTCGAAAGCTTGCATATTGTAACCTTTTTAGTTAGCCAATAAAAGGATGTAATTTTTCTTGCCTTTTCACTAGAGTCTCTGGACATGACAATATTAAAGTCATGATGCAGGACACATCTCCTCAAGGGAGATAGGGGCGCCATTTTTATACCAGTAATGTGGTCTACAAAGAGGTGTTTGTGATGTCCTCTATTTTCTCTGGTATTCCCCTTTCTTTCTGTTCCATCTCCTTCTTTTCTTATGGTGTTCCATGGTCACCCATCACTGGCTACATTTATCCCTCCTTCTTTTATTTGAGGACCAGAGATCCACATGTTCCACTAGTAATAATATTCAACTGGCACAGCATAGGAGACACAGACAACAGTAAAATAAAATAAAATGACCAACATGAAAAAAGAAGTGCAATTCCATGCTTTCACTGCATTGCTAAGGATTTCATTCAAAGTATAATTGTCTTTCAGCTAAACTTTCCTTAAAACTTGTATTAAAACTCCACAAATATTATTCTCCATTGTTCACTGCCATCTAGGACTTTGACTGATTTCACTCTTCACATTTGCTCCCAGCATGCTAATAAAATCTCTCCATAATTGGTGTCTGATGCCGGACATTGATTAGATGGTGATATTGCACTCTTGGCATATGTAGACCTGGATAATGTAAAGAGGAATTATGGGTACATGTTTAAAGACAACGATTATACTTTGGTTTCAATGAGTTTTGTGATTATATTATCATTTTATTTAAGTGTTGTAAATTGAATTGAATTTGAGAACTTGAATTAAAGAACTATGTGGTAAGATTGTGCTCATATTCTCACCATCACTGTAACTTATAATCATATGAAAAAGTTTGGGAACCCCTCTTAATTTTTTGGATTTTTGTTTCTCATTGGCTGAGCTTTCAAAGTAGCAACTTCCTTTTAATATCTGACATGCCTTATGGAAACAGTAGGATTTCAACAGTGACATTACGTTTATTGGATTAACAGAAAATATGAAATATGTATCATAACAAAATTAGACAGGTGCATAAATGTGGGCACCCCAACAGAGATATGACATCAATACTTAGTTGAGCCTCCTTTTGTCCTCTAGACGCTGTCCTCCTATAGCCTGTGATGAGTGTCTGATTCTGGATGGAGGTATTGTTGACCATTCTTCAATACAAAATCTCTCCAGTTCAGTTCAATTTGATGGACAGCCTGCTTCAAATCATCCCATAGATTTTTGATGATATTCAAGTCAGGGGACTGTGGTATCCATTCCAGAACATTGTACTTCTCCCTCTGCATGAATGCCTTTGTAGATTTCCGACTGTGTTTTGGGTCATTGTCTTGTTGGAATATCCAACCCCTGCATAACTTCAACTTTGTGACTGATGCTTGAACATTATCCTGAAGAACTTGTTGATATTGGGTTGAATTCATCTGACCCTCAACTTTAACAAGGGCCCCAGTCCCTGAACTGGCCACACAGCCCCACAGCATGATGGAACCTCCACCAAATTTGAAAGTAGGTAGCAGGTGTTTTTCTTGGAATGCGGTGTTCTTCTCCCGCCATGCAAAGCGCTTTTTGTTCTGACCAAATAACTCCATTTTTGTCTCATCAGTCCAAAGCACTTTGTTCCAAAATGAGTCTGGCTTGTCTAAATGAGCATTGACATACAGCAATTGACTCTTTTTGTGGTGTGAATGCAGAAAGGGCTTCTTTCTCATCACTCTGCCATACAGATGTTCTTCGTGCAAATTGCACTGAATTGTAGAACGATGTACAGATACACCATCTGCAGCAAGATGTTCTTGCTGGTCTTTGGAGATGATCTGTGGGTTGTCTGTCACCATTCTCACAATCCTGCTCATATGCCGCTCCTGGATTTTTCTTGGCCTGCCAGACCTGCTGGGTTTAACAGCAACTGTGCCTGTGGCCTTCCATTTCCTGATTCCATTCCTTACAGTTGAAACTGACAGTTTAAACCTCTGAGATAGCTTTTTGTAGCCTTCCCCTAAACCAGGAGACTGAACGATCTTTGTTTTCAGATCTTTGGAGAGTTGCTTTGAGGATTACATACTGTCACTCTTCAGAAGAGAGTCAAAGGGAAGGAAGCACAACTTGTAATTGACCACCTTAAATACCTTGTCTCATGATTGGACACACCTGTCTATGAAGTTCAAGGCTTAAAGAGCTAATCCAACCAATTTGGTGTTGCAGGTAATCAGCATTGAGCAGCGACAGGCATTCAAATCAGCAAAATGACAAGGGGACCCACATTTGTGCACAGCCAGTTTTTCACATTTGATTTAATTTCATACAACTAAATCCTGCGTCACTAAAAATCTTTGTTCTGAAAACACCCCAGTACTCATGTAGTAGTGATGAAAGACACATCATTGTTATCTTTTTTGTTGAAAGGAGAGTCAATTATTATGCAGGCTGAGAGGGGTTCCCAAACTTTTTCATATGACTGTACCTGTAAGGCTGGTGGGTTCAATGCAAAGCTACCCTTTCAAATGCTCATTTATTCTGCTGTTAAACAGCCATTTGCTTTTCGCTCATAATACAAAGATTAAATCCTTTTAGAGAAATGTGAAATGTGAAAAACTAAAGAAAGTCTAAAAATACAGCCCAACACATGTCTCGTGAAAAGCACATTTTTATTTTGTGAAACACTCTTGCCAAGTGACTTCTCTCTCACGTCCATAGGTTTTTACACACAGATCTGGCAGTGATGATTCCACACCAAGCATCTCTAAGCACCTGCCATTGTGAGCTGAGAGATTCACAGATGTCCTGCACTGTAAATAATTTGCAGTCTGCCTGTAGCTGGGATTCATGGTTGTCTTTTAGGCTGCATCAGTCTGATGAACTCATTTTTAATACATTTTTTCATGATAGCTATTGATGCACAATCATATCTGAACTGAATCACTTGCACAATCGATTTGACTAGTCAAACAAAAAAATGAGTCAAAAACTGGGGAGTGGAGTAACTTCTGCCTGCAGTCTGAATGGGGCTTTAGCAGCCTGGAGCAACATATGGACTCAAACTCAAACTCAAATATGGACTTTACAATTCATTTTTACCATCACAACATTTCTCTAGCATTGGGGGCAGCTGGCTCTATGCCCCCCATCATACGCACTGTCTATAACTGGTAGACTTGGCATATTTGAAAAAAAGATGGATGGGAAAATGAGAGAAAATGAAGTCTGAAGCAGGCTAAAGTCAAAATCTGAAAGAACAAACTGATTGAAACTGATTTGGGACCTTTACTGTTTTCACTTTACAGGCTTCCACTGGGATCTCTCATTAGGAAACATCATGTTAATTTTCACTCATATACAGATGACACCCAGTTATACTTTTCTTTTTGATCAAAGTTTCTCTGATGTTGTCTTTAATTAGTTGTGTTAGTAAATTAAAGGAGTGGATGGATGAGAACTACTTGTCTTTAAACACCAATGAAACAGAGATGTCAGTTGTTGGAGGGAGTGACGCTGATCATAACAATATCTTGTCATCATTTAACTCAGTTGGAATCTCCATTATTTTTACTGAATCAGCCCACAATCTAGGAGTTAACTTTGACTCTAGCATGTCATTTAAAGTGCATATTACAAAGTTGTCCAAATCAGGTTTCATCCATCTTAAAAATGTTAGGAAATTAAGGTGCTTTCTAAATAAACAGAATTCTGAGAAATTAATTCATGCATTTATTTTTAGTAGGATTGACTACTGCAATGTGGTGTTCACTGGATGTTCAAACTGTTCTTTATACAGCCTCCAGTTAATACAAAATACGGCTGCAAGAATTATTACAAGAACAAGAAAATACAAACACATAACTCCAATTCTTAAATCCTTACACTGGTTCCCGGTTAAGTTTAGGGCAGATTTCAAAATTCTCCTTTTAACATATAAAGCGTTAAATGGCCGAGGTCCAGCTTACTTGTCTGAAGTTATCAGGACTTACAAACTAGAATGCACATTAAGATCTCAAGATGCCAGTCTGCTTATGACTCCAAGGATTAATAAAATAACAATGGGAGGTCGAGCTTTTAGTTACAGGGCCCCTAAACTGTGGAGTGGTCTGCCTGCTACTATAAGAGATGCCCCTTCGGTCCCAGCTTTTAAATCCAGACTGAAGACTCACTACTTTAGTGTAGTACACCCTGACTAGAGCTGCTGATTAACTGTACAGACTGCATCTCTGTTGTCAGTCATTAGCACTTAAACATAAGTCACATGATCGTTATAATTTGTTATTACCCCTCACCTATTCTGTTTCTCTTCTCGGTACTCAAATGTGGCACTTGGTGCCACGGCCCACTTGCCAAGTTGTTTTGCCTGCCTAAGGTAAAGTCATCCCTGATGGAGGATCGCAGGAATCGTGGGAAAGAGAGGTCCTTTCATTGGATTGGCTGGCCCAGCGCTGACTCAGTGCTGGCTGATATGGGGAGGCAGCTTGATGAATGAGGCCTACAGGACTCTAAACAAATCCAAATCATATTATGTGATATCATATACTGTTAAATTCTGCTCCATATTTGTGAAATTTTTATTGTTATACTGTGTTGA
This sequence comes from Erpetoichthys calabaricus, assembly GCF_900747795.2. Classification (NCBI taxonomy): domain Eukaryota; kingdom Metazoa; phylum Chordata; class Cladistia; order Polypteriformes; family Polypteridae; genus Erpetoichthys; species Erpetoichthys calabaricus. The sequence continues at coordinate 325,569,644 of NC_041397.2, forward strand.
GGAGTTGTTCTGTTCTGTGTATTGTATTGTATTGACCCCCTTTTTCTTTTTGACACCCACTGCACGCCCAGCCTACCTGGAAAGGAGTCTCTCTCTGAACTGCCTTTCCTGAAGTTTCTTCCATTTTTCCCTACTAGGTTTTTTTGTGAGTTTTTCCTTGTCATCTTAGAGAGTTAAGGCTGGGGGGCTGTCAAGAGGCAAGGCGTGTTAAAGCCCATTGCGGCACTTCTTGTGTGATTTTGGGTTTTACAAAACCTACAGAAAAACAACAACTGTCACCACAACATTTGTTTTAAATTTATCCACAATAAACAATAGCTTGACACCACCATCAATCCAATGACATTACGTGGAAGTGACGTGCTAACAACAGAAAGCCATAAAATTGGGGCATCGATGGAAAATAAAAGGGTGGCATGCCAAAACAATACTACCAAAATCACAAAAATAAAAATAGGATTGTGTTTATGTAACTCAGAACCATAAAATGTAAAAATAAGTTAACAAGAGATTAGGGCAAAATTAAATGTCAAGAACTCATAACCGCTAAGCACCTCACTTGATCTCTGCCATACAGACTGTCTGAGAGGACCAGCCTCCTTAGCACTACTTGAATGTGGACACAGCGGCAGCCCACCACTGACCACACCCCAGGACTAAGCCACACGTGATCAGTTCGGTGTCTTCAGTTAACTTAATAAGCACATCACTAGGATGTAAGAGAAAACCATGAGCACCCATAAAAAACAACAAAGACAGAGAGATCAGTCAGACTCCACACAAACACAGGACATGGCTTGGACTCTACTGTCAGGCAGAAGTGCAGAGTAATTCTGAATGATTATTTTCTAGGATGTGAAACACCTCTGAAAACTGCTCATATTCATGTTAAACTCCCCTGTGCTTATTCTTGTCTCTCCAGGACCAGACTTCCTGAAGGAGATGCAGGCCAGTGTCCAGTCACCTTCTGTTGGTCCTCACATCAAAGGTAACCAGTCCTCATGTCTTTGGTCAGCATCTTCTCCACTCGTGTGCTCCTCAGTTTTCTCACTTGTTGTCATTTTGACTTTCAGACCTCCATGAGATGCACAGAGCCATTGTGTGTGAATCTACAATAGCTCTGAAGGATCAGGCTTCTTCTGCAGTTCCACACAGTACAGCTGGGTACACTGAGTTGATAGTCATTAAACAGAACACAAGGACACTTAAGGAGACTGAACATGAACTTGTGAAGACTGGGAGGACTCATGAAGAACTCAAGAATAAGGAAACAAAAAAGAAATGTGAGAGAATCTGGACTGAGCAGATTTTCAAAAGAAGTCCTGGAAGTGAGACTTCCCCCCACATTGTACTGGTCAGTGGAGTGGCTGGAATTGGGAAGACCACCATGATCCAGAAGATCATGTTTGATTGGGGTGGAGGTACTCAGTACCAGAGGTTTGCATTTGTGTTCCTGTTTAAATTCAGAGAGCTTAACCTCCTAGACAATGAGATTGAGCCACGTATGTCACTGACCAGGCTAATTGAAAGGCACTATAAACACCTGAGTGACTCAAGACTAACAGAAATCCTGCAGAAACCTGAATCTCTTCTTCTTATATTTGATGGAATGGATGAGTACAAACACAAACTGAACTTCACAGACAGTCAGCTCTGCTCAAACCCAGACGTTGAGGTGCCTGTCCACATCCTGGTCACCAGTCTGGTCAGTCGGTCATTACTGAAGGGCTGCTCAGTCTTGATAACAAGCAGACCAACAGCCCTGGAAGCCATGGACATGGAAAGAGTCGATCGGTTTGTAGAGATCCTGGGGTTCCTCCCTGAACAAAGGCTGACGTACTTTAGGAAGTTCTTCAGTGACGCTGCTCTGGGTGTCAAGGCTTTTCAGTATGTGGAGGAGATCGGCATCCTGTACTCCATGTGCTTCAGCCCCTCATACTGCTGGATGATCTGCTCTGTGTTGAAGAGCCACTTCATGACCTCTGAAAAAGAGCGAGGAGCTGCCCCAAGAACTGTCACTGAGATCTTTGTGATGTTCCTTCACAACATCCTGACCAATTACAGAGAAGAAGCCAAGTACCAGAGGGAGATTCTGGTCAGACTGGGAAAAATGGCCTATAATGGGGTAGACAAAAATATTTTTGTGTTTTATAACAATTTTGAGATGTCCACATTTGTGTCCTCTTCATTCCTTTCTGGGTTTCTGGACAGTCAAAGCACTCCAGATCACTCTATGTACACCTTCTATCAGGTCACCCTGCAGGAGTTCATGGCCGCCTGCTCCTTCTACTTTGATCCATCAGGAGATGTCGAGGAGCTGCTGAAATACCTCAACTTATGTAAAGATGGCCGATTTGAAATTTTCACTCGATTCCTGGCGGGACTGGCTTGGTGTCCTGTCCTTAAAGCATTGGAGGGAATCCTGGGGGAGTTTGAGGGGACGACCACACAGCGGATACAGGAGTGGGTGAGGCAGAAAGCTAAACAGGCGCTACAGGGCCAAGATAAAAGAGAAGCTGTGCGAGTTTGTCACTGGCTCTCTGAGACTCAGAATAAGGAATTAATTAGAGACAACATTGGAGAGGATTTAAAGATGAACTTTAGCAGTATGACTCTATCTTCTGTGGACTGTGCTGTGTTGGCTTCTGTCATCAGCTGCTGTGGAGAGCTTAAAGAACTTGACCTGTCAGAGACACCTCTGACCCCAGAGTGCATCAGGAGACTGGCAGGGGGGCTCAGCTGCTGCAGTAAAGTCTGGTGAGTGATGCGACTTTGACGAGTTCACTTTCATCTGTGAAGGCACTTTATGTAAATGAGAGGCACTGGAGGGCACTGATCTCCACTGTCGTAGGATCTTCTAATAACAGGAAGTGATGCCATTACATTACTTACATGCTAACTATGCCCTCTCATTCCTGCTGATCCTTTACAACACATCTGAGACATCCACACATTATGTCATCATCTCCATTCCAGATGTTCAGTCATTAAAGCTCTATTGACAGACAATGAGCTGACGCCACTGGTGTAAATAAGCAGATTAAAACTAGAAAATGTGTACATGGTGTAACGTTCAGGTGTGTTTGGGCTGTGAAGACAATGGTCTGAGATCAGCAGGTTGGTTCTACAACCTTCTCAGTCTATTTCAGGTTTTCTGGGGCCACAGGTTTCAGTGCCAGTCAGAGTAATGGTGTGCAGCAGTACCAGCGTGTGGTGTTCCACGTGCAGACCACCACGTTTTTGGTGCTCATGATGCATCGTTTGTTGTTGATACGTTTGCTTCATTAGCTGTACTTTCTTTACCTTGCAGATTTAAATCATCTTAACAGTGCATTTTGTAGCAATTAGGTCATTCACTATACTTTCAAAAAGTGCTTTTTGCACGTTAACTACTAACTCTATTGGGTTTTAAACTTTTTAAAAAGTTGTGGTGTTTATACACTTTCTTTGAATACTTCCGCTTGTTATCACAGACAGTAAAATACACTTAGGAACTGCTAAATGAGGAGTATCAAATTGAAGAAATTGATATCCACAAGTGTTGTTTCTAAAACTACCACTAAATTCTGATTTTCTTTGCAGACATAAAAAAGACATACAAATTAGCAGGAGTCGTACCAAAGGTACACACAAGGTCAAGTGTGAAAAATTGACATGTTGAGTAAAATCAAAGCACTGAAGTACATTTAGAAAATCAGCCACTTGTAGAGAATTTACAGAGCCTACACACAAGTTCAAATCACCAAGCAAAAGTCCAGCAGGATACCAAGAACACAGAGAAGTGAGCAACTCAGTGCGTTCTGCCAAGTAGACGGGTGACTGATTTGGAGGACGATACACAAGTAATATCCACAGAGGTCGTGTACCAGACAACAGTAATGCCAGATACGCAAATGATGAAACATTGTGAGCAGAAACTGGCTTGATTCTAAACTCAGAAGAACATCTAACTGCAACATCACCCCCACGGCCAGCAGTACTACTTTAAGATAACAATAGTGGGGTGGGACAGCCATATTTACTCCAAAATAATCATTACATTGTTGGCAGGTTTCCATCAAGCACAAGACATCGATATTATGCCCCACAACGAAGTCCACAATAAAGGCTAATTTGCTATTTAGAAAGCAAACGTTGAATAGGGCAATTTTGGCATTTAACATATAGCTACAGGATTGTGGTGTTTGATATTTTAATGAAATAGACTAAAAGTTCTCAAAATTCACAGTAGGAAACAGTCTAGTAGTGACAGCAGAAAAGAGGCGTAAATAATACAGCGTCCAGATGAAGTCAGTGTTGGTCTTAGAATGATAATAGTCAAACTTCTGAGGTGAGCTTCTGTGACAGGACCCGGGCCAGCACAGAATTCCTGAATGCCTAAACAGAAGGAGTGATATCAGAGTACAGCACTCAGTACACTGCAAAGTATAAAGCTCTGAAAAAGAGTACATTATGGCCAAAATCCAAGAGAAAAACCACAGGATTCAAAAAGCAGCCAAGGAGGCAGACAGCGGACCATAGAGGCAATAATATCCAGAGATTCAGTTTTTATCCACAGGGGACAAGTGGCAGCATTTACGCCTGTGTAATCTCTCATAACCTGGAAGTTGCAGTGAGGACCAGTAAAGAATGAGAGGAGAACAGAGAATGGCTCGTAGATCAAATATTAAATATGAATCATTATGTACGAGCAGTTTACCGAGACTGTGAGGCTGCTTACGTTTTATTATAAACTGCTTCACTCCATATTTACTCATCAATGCACCATACAGTATGGCATTTATTCAGCAGTCACACATCTGCCACTCAGACAGCCGTTCCTTCAGTCACAGTTCTTCATGTCAAGCACTCTAGGTGTCTATGACTTGATTAACGAAACTCTTCATATTAGTTTTTGGCTTGCTCTGAGGACAAATATACAAGTATAGCCAGACTGTGACCGGAAATTGACATTGCTTCATTTGCATACATCGCAGATTACAGCGTAAATAGGCATCATTAAATGTTTCATTTTTATTGAGTTTTGTGATTATATTCGACCAGTCAGTTTTCTTCATTCATCTACATTAGGCTTTTATGTGTAAATCCTAAAACTTGGACCCAAATATTTGTCGTAAGTGGCCCTGAATAGGACAGTGACATGTGATCCTGGCTGCTTTGTTTATTTTACCACTCATATTGGATACGTCATCCAGTTCTGCCTCACTCTGCTCAATCAGGGTCAGAGGCAACCCATATACCACACTGTTCTGCTGGCTCTCTGTGAGCTGAGCTGAGCCAAGGGAGTAGTATAAGGCAGGTGGCTTCTGTCAAACTGTCAATCAAAGATGATTGATGACCTTAAGTCCCACCCCCTTCCTCTGATTAGTGGATGCTGGTCACGCCCCTCCACCTGATTGGTGGATGTGAAGGATGGCCCTGCCCCCTGGCGATGGATTGGTGAATGACAATCTGTCCCCGCCCAGACTCCCGCCCAATGACTACTTGGCCAAGGTAGCCATTCATAGCCATTCCTGCATATACTGTGTGGGGTCATGCCCCAGTATGTATCTATTTATCTATTATTTTAAAATATCTATCTAACCTTTGCTTTATCATTTGTAAACCGCTTTTTTTATCTCAGTCAAACAGCTTTCCATCTGACAGAAAATCCTCAAGCAGCAGTGAATCAGGTTTCCCACAGAAAGACGAGCAGCCCCTGATGTCTCTCTCTACACACAGAGACTCTCTGAGCTGACAGCTGCAAGCTGCAACCTGTGTGAGTCCTCGGCGCTCTGCTACGTGCCTACTAGCTGGCATAGGCCCGCAAACTGACAGACCCCTGTGAGCTCGAATGCAGACAACTGTGTGTAATCTGCCACCCCCCACCCCTGCCTGTTCGTGAGGGCCCAGACCTTCTGTTATGGATTGTACCTAACTTTTCAAGGTAAAGCACGAGATAACTAGTTCGAAATAATCCTTTTAAAAAGCACACAGAGTTAAATAATACTCAGCAGTTCCCTTTTAAATCACGTATAAAAAAATATATCCTCTGCTGTATAATTTGTAATTATAATTTATATGAAAATCCATCTAAAACAAGCCCCATTTCTATTAAATACCTCCCCAGAGTGATCCGAGGACGCTTGAATAACCCTGCCCCCATGCTGCTGAGGAATTCTTTGTGGGCCGTCTGGTGATAGAGAAAGGCGCTTTAAAGCTTTAAAACACCATATCGCTATTTCAAGCACACGGAGGTCAATTTTCATCTCCTTCCAAAAACATATGTCGCCCGCATGAAGCTAAGGGGGGTGTTGGTTCACACTTCAGCTGGGGGTTACGGGGTAAACTGGTGGCTGATACCAGAAATGTTCAGATAGATAGATAGATAGATAGATAGATAGATAGATAGATAGATAGATAGATAGATAGATAGATAGATAGATAGATAGATAGATAGATAGATAGATTAATTATAATTATTAATTATAGATAGATTAATTATAATTATTAATCCCAAGGGGAAATTCACATACACCAGCAGCAGCATACTGATAAAGAACAATATTAAATTAAAGAGTGATAACAATGCAGGTATACAGACAGACAATATCTTTATATAATGTTAACGTTTACCCCCCCTGGTGGAACTGAAGAGTCGCATAGTTTGGGGGAGGAACGATCTCCTCAGTCAGTCAGTGGAGCAGGACAGTGACACCAGTCTGTCGCTGAAGCTGCTCCTCTGTCTGGAGATGATCCTGTTCCGTGGATGCAGTGGATTCTCCATAATTGATAGGAGCCTGCTGAGCGCCCGTCGCTCTGCCACAGATGTTAAACTGTCCAGCTCCATGCCAACAATAGAGCCTGCCTTCATCACCAGTTTGTCCAGGCGTGAGGTGTCCTTCTTCTTAATGCTGCCTCCCCAGCACACCACTGCGTAGAAGAGGGCGCTCGCCACAACTGTCTGATAGACCATCTGCAGCGTCTTATTGCAGATGTTGAAGGACGCCAGCCTTCTAAGGTAGTATAACCGGCTCTGTCCTTTCTTACACAGAGCATCAGTATTGGCAGTCCAGTCCAATTTATCATCCAGCTGCACTCCCAGATATTTATAGGTCTGCACCCTCTGCACACAGTCACCTCTGATGATCACGGGGTCCATGAGGGGCCTGGGCCTCCTAAAATCCACCACCCGCTCCTTGGTTTTGCTGGTGTTCAGGTATAGGTGGTTTGAGTCGCACCATTTAACAAAGTCCTTCATTAGGTCCCTATACTCCTCCTCCTGCCCACTCCTGATGCAGCCCACGATACCAGTGTCGTCAGCGAACTTTTGCACGTGGCAGGACTCCGAGTTGTATTGGAAGTCCGATGTAAATAGACTGAACAGGACCGGACGAAGTACAGTATTTCTATATATACATATATACAGAACTTTAATCTCAAGGGTTTATTTTCCGGGATCTGTCTAAAATCAGACTTACCTAGGAAAAGGCATCTGCTTAAAAGGAGCAAAGGCGACTTTTTAAAAATTCTGGACTTTTCGGTGTCCAGCCAAAGGCTTAGATGTAAGCCCCCAGTACACCGACCATTAAACATAAATGTTTTTCTATTTTTTATGGATAGGACTAAATGAAATACTGTATAATTATTGTTCATATGGCATATTTTTGATTCTTATATGCGCCAAACGAGCATGTTTTTAAAACGGAGAGCTGAATCCTTATATATATATATATATATATATATATATATATATATATATATATATATATTATATATATATTTTTTTTTTTTTTTTTTTTTTTTTTTCTCTCAGGATTATATATACAAATTGACTCGGAATATGGTCAGGCCCTTTTTAAAAATTATATCTGTTTAAAATGTGCCTGCATGTGTAGGCGCGCTCCTGTGTATGCAAGCGAGTGCGTGTATAATAAAAGTTGCAGCATTTTATATCTAGCTATCTACGTGTACGACGATTAATGTACAAATACATACGACTTAAGTAAGCAATAGTAGTTTTTTTCTGTTACCGAAATTCAAACAGAGCCTCTCCTCTGAGAATATTCAGGAGTGGTTTAAAAGCGCAGGCAGGGATTGTATGTATTAGCTCTGACATAATAAGATGTCAGTATTCTGAACTACTTAAAGAAGGGCCCGCTTGTGAAATGCGTACTCTTTTGAAACGGACTCTCACTGTAGTATCTATCATTTTCTTAAAGAGTATTTTGATTACAAATAACCTATAATGTGTGAAAGTCTAGCTATCGTAAAAATAGAATTTTTATATGGACGTACTTCTTTCTGTCTGAGCCGTGCATGATAGGGGATGACAAGGCTTTAAATGTGTAGGTCTTAATTAACCGCATGGACTGCGTGTGAGTGCATATTTGAGTATACTGTAAGCACAGGTGTCGGGATACAAGAATAAAGTTTAATTTAAAAATGAGCGGCTGAATCCTTTATATTTTTTTCTTAGAGGTCTATATTCAAATCGACTCGAAAACGGTAAGAACCTTTTTAAAAATTATATTTGTTTAGAAAGTGCCTGCGGGTGTATGCGAGCGTGTACGTGCGTATCTTGTTCAGGCTGTAATTTAAAACAGCAATTTCATCAACAGGCTATAACCACTTTGGTACTCAGGGTGCTTTGTATGATACAAAGTTTTTACAAATTCTATTAATGCTTGGTAATAGCCTTCCATTTTACATCAGTTATGAACCCCTGAAAAATAAGAATGGCTATAATATGATATAGGAGCCTATACACTACAGGGCTGATGATTAGGCTTATTTTGGACATGTTAGGCAGATCAGGATGGAAAATATTTTAGTGAATAGTTACATAATATCTATTATATGTGTTAGCACAAGGATTAAAATTTTACTAAAACTGTGAGGTTTATTCTTTCTTTTAGGTAGTCCAGGGTACATATGATATCTATCATTGAAAACTGTTTTTCCCCTCTGTTTGTGATAAAGCACCCTTTGTTTTAGTCGCATTCAGGGTGAAGGGGATGTAAGTTTAAACTGGGATTCCAAGAGTCAACAAGTGTCAGCAAACTTCTTGATTACAAGTCAAAGGACTGTGGTTTGTGCGGTGATCACAGTCAAGGGCAGAGTTAAGCTAGACATTATTATTCCAAAATGAAACATTGACTCGCCCATATCCATATCAAGCAAGTATCACAAATATAAAAAAACTACATTTACAAATACTAAGTCACAGAGGAAATTAAAAACATATTAAGACCGGATCAGCAAGGGATCAACCTAAGCTCACAGCATACTGCAACTGAACCTACGTGTTCTGCAGTATATTATTAGCTAAACTGTCATCTATTTAGCCAGTTCCACGAGAGTGCAAAGAGTTGGGGAAAACATTATTTAACATCTGCTAGTATTATGCTAATTAACATTAGCCTGCTATTGTTAGGACCTTATCTGGAACTAAAAGTTGGGTTTGTGTTCCTCCTGATTCAGGAAAAACATTAAATATTGGAGTTTAGAATATTAACTAGACTGGTAGTCTTGATGGTAAGGACATTTGTGCCAAAATAATTAAATAAATAAAGTTAATTATGAAGTAAATAATCACATGAAAAAGTGGAGTTATAAAGGAGTTATTACAATTTGAAAAACTGCCGTGATGTATAAAAAATATTGATAGGTGACAAAACCAGCATTAAAAGAAACTTTTTGAAATAAATAATAAGCTTTTTTGACATGTGCAGTCTGGAATAGTCTGAATTGGCATATTAAAAATATTAAATATTAAAACTGAATAAAATACAAAAGTACCATTTAATGATATCAATTAGTGTTAAGTATTATAAAGCGCTGGCTTCTATTTATAAGGTTTATTTAATTTAGTTATATACAAAATGATTGGTTGCATTTTGCTTTGAAATTAACAATAGTTTGATACAGCTTTAAGAATTAGAATGCAAGACAAACTTATACAGTAATCCCTCCTCGATCACGGGGGTTGCGTTTCAGAACCCCCCGCGAAAGGTGAAAATCCGTGAAGTAGAAACCTTATGTTCATATGGTTCTTTTTATATATTTTAAGCCCTTATAAACTCTCCCACACTATTATAAACATTTCACACAAAATTATACAGCATAAACCCTTTGTATTCTCTTAGATATTAGGTAAGATTCGTTGAAATTATGTATGTAAACACAGTTTATATACAGTAAAACCTAAATATTATTTTAAAGATATCGAGCGTCTCCGATATCACATATGCTACAGCCATTATGACAGCCAGGTCACCAGCAATAAATACGTACAATGCAAGAAAAATTGTATACAGTAAAATGTGTGTACAGTGACACTAAACTATGTACATGTAATAAGTACTGTACATAGATAATTAATTATGGTTACTCACCAACAATGACACGACGACTTGTCCGATAACGATGAGTTTAATTTTACTGCACAACAAAGGAGAGCGTTACAGCTCTTCTAAAGGAGCCTCTTCAGGTGACTGTTTAGCACCGCCATTGTTCTTCTTCCATTAATCTTCAATCCAAATCCCTAAAGCAGATTCCATCCAGACTACTGCCTTATCACGTCCACTTGCAACTCGTTTTGCGCCCTGATTAAAGGACACTGCGGCCGTAGATCTTATATGCTTTTCCTCCTTTTTAAATAAAAAGAATCGTGGACTCATTGTGGACTCATCCGCAGAAACCCGCGAAGCAGCGAAAAATCCGCGTTATATATTTAGATATGCTTACATATAAAATCCGCGATAAAGTGAAGCCGCGAAAGTCGAAGCGCGATATAGCGAGGGATTACTGTACACTTAATAACAAATGTTACTGTTTCAATAAGGCTATCTTGGATCTCTGTTTTATTTTAACCTTTTGACAAGAAGCCCCTGGTCAGGGATAGATAGATAGATAGATAGATAGATAGATAGATAGATAGATAGATAGATAGATAGATAGATAGATAGATAGATAGATAGATAGATAGATAGATAGATAGATAGATAGATAGATACTTTATTAATCCCAAGGGGAAATTCACATACTCCAGCAGCAGCATACTGATAAAGAACAATATTAAATTAAAGAGTGATAACAATGCAGGTATACAGACAGACAATAACTTTATATAATGTTAACGTTTACCCCCCCGGGTGGAATTGAAGAGTCGCATAGTGTGGGGGAGGAACGATCTCCTCAGTCTGTCAATGGAGCAGCACATTGACAGCAGTCTGTCGCTGAAGGTGCTCCTCTGTCTGGAGATGATCCTGTTCAGTGGATGCAGTGGATTCTCCATGATTGACAGGAGTCTGCTCAGCGCCCATCGCTCTGCCGCAAATGTCAAACTGTCCAGCTCCATGCCTACAATAGAGCCTGCCTTCCTCACCAGTTTGTCCAGGCGTGAGGCGTCCCTCTTCTTTATGCTGCTTCACCAGCACACCACTGCATAGAAGAGGGCGCTCGCCACAACCGTCTGATAGAACATCTGCAGCATCTTATTGCAGATGTTGAAGGACGCCAGTCTTCTAAGGAAGTATAGTCGGCTCTGTCCTCTCTTGTACAGAGCATCAGTATTGGCAGTCCAGTCCAATTTATCATCCAGCTGCACTCCCAGCTATTTATAGGTCTGTACCCTCTGCACACAGTCACCTCTGATGATCACGGGGTCCATGAGGGGCCTGGTCCTCCTAAAATCCATCACCAGCTCCTTGGTTTTGCTGGTGTTCAGGTGTAGGTGGTTTGAGTCGCACCATTTAACAAAGTCCTTCATGAGGTTCCTATACTCCTCCTCCTGCCCACTCCTGATGCAGCCCACGATAGCAGTGTCGTCAGCGAACTTTTGCATGTGGCAGGACTCCGAGTTGTATTGGAAGTCCGATGTATATAGGCTGAACAGGACCGGAGAAAGTACAGTCCCCTGCGGTGCTCCTGTGTTGCTGACCACAATGTCAGACCTGCAGTTCCCGAGACGCACATACTGAGGTCTGTCTGTAAGATAGTCCACGATCCATGCCACCAGGTATGAATCTACTCCCATCTCTGTCAGTTTGTCCCTAAGGAGCAGAGGTTGGATGGTGTTGAAGGCGCTAGAGAAGTCTAGAAACATAATTCTTACACCACCACTGCCTCTATCCAAGTGGGAGAGGGATCGGTGTAGCATGTAGATGATGGCATCCTCCGCTCCCACCTTCTCCTGGTATGCGAACTGTAGAGGGTCAAGGGCGTGGCGGACCTGTGACCTTAGGTTGTGAAGCAGCAGCCGCTCCATGGTCTTCATCACATGTGACGTCAGAGCGACAGGCTGGAAGTCGCTCAGCTCACTAGGACGTGATATCTTTGGGACGGGGGTGATGCAAGATGTTTTCCAAAGCCTCGGGACTCTCCCCTGTTCCAGGCTCAGGTTGAAGATGCGCTGTAGAGGACTCCCCAGCTCCAACGCACAGGCCTCCTCAGTTCTCTGCTCACCTGCGCTGTTGTAATTGTGGGTGGGGGGAAACTCTCTCCTATGCTGGTATCAGCAGAAGGATGTGTGGAGGGTGCAGTACTCTGAGGTGACAGTGGGTTAGGGTGGTCAAACCTGTTAAAAAAGTTGTTGATCTGGTTTGCTCTCTCCACATCTCTCTCGATGGTGGCACCCTGCTTCGAGCTGCAGCCAGTGATGATCTTCATCCCATCCTATACTTCCTTCATGCTGTTGTTCTGCAACTTCTGCTCCAGCTTTCTCCTGTACTGCTCCTTCGCTGCCCTGAGCAGGACTCGGAGTTCCTTCTGCACGTGCTTGAGCTCATGCTGATCATCGCCTTTAAAAGCCCTTTTCTTCTGGTTCAAAAGGCCCTTGATGTTACTTGTAATCCATGACTTGTTGTTAGCATAGCAGCGTACTGTTCTTACTGGAATTACAATGTGCCTACAGAAATTGATGTAATCAGTAGTGCAGTCAACAACCTCCTCAATGTTCTCGCTATGTGACCCCTGCAGGATATCCCAGTCCGTAGTTCCAAAGCATTCTCTCAGAGCCTGCTCTGCCTCAGGGGACCACTTCCTAAATGATCGTGTGGTTGCAGGTAGGACCTTCACTTTTGGTTTGTAGTGAGGCTGAAGCAGAACCAGGTTATGATCTGCTTTCCCAAGTGTCTTTAACGTTTGCATACAGTAGGTCAATAGTCCTATTTCCCCGGGTATTACAATCCACATACTGGGAGAAGGCAGGTAGTGTTTTGTCCAGTGTTACATGGTTAAAGTCTACAGCAATTAGCACAAGCGCCTCAGGCTGCTGCATTTGCAGTTTAGCAACAGCTGAGTGGATGATGTCACTCGCTGCCTCCACGTCCGCCCGAGGAGGGATGTAAACAATAACAACAATGACATGTCCAAACTCTCTGGGCAAGTAATAGGGACGCAAACTTACGGCCAACAGTTCGATTTTAACGTTTACATGTCCAGAGTTGCACCATCTTGTATTGACATAGTATACCACATATATTGAAAATGAACAGTGCCGACATGCTAACTAAATAGATATAAGATATTTTAGAATATGGACCTGTGCGCTAACCCCATGATTCTGACAAACTAAAGGGTCTCCACTTAATTGTCAAATTTTCTGCAGGTGCTATGGTTCTTGTAACGGAGAGTGCAAAAGATTCTATAATCTTTATTCTTTAAAGGTCAATATGACGGAGATATAGCGCCTGTGTCCACAGTGTTAACCAAACATAGTACATTATGTTCAAAATTCACCTATTGTTTTTCAGAAGAGATAGGACAGGTGTGGTGTGTGTTCTGTATTCTTTTTTCTGTATTAACTATTCACAATGACCAGACTCCTGAGACCTTAGGTTTTTTTTTATGTAGAAGTACATTTCACAGACCTGAACAAGAGACAACCCATCAAACTGCTCTTGACACAAAACAGGATCAAGCAGGAGGGTGGGGGCTGGGAATCTGGGTGGGGCCGACATCCATCAAAATGCTCTTGACACGTACCACGGACAATCACGGAATCTTTTTTCAAAGAGTCTTTTCCTTCGCAAGCGGCCAGGATTTGCCGGCCTATAAAAACTTTTTTTGTCACCTATCAATGTTTTTTATACATCACAGCAGTTTTTCAAATTGTAAAAACTCCTTTATAACTCCACTTTTCATGTGATTATTTACTTCATAATTAACTTTATTTACTTAATTATTTTGGCACAAATGTCTTTACCATGAAGAATACGTCTAGTTAATATTCTAAACTGTGAAGAGATAGTCTTGAGCAAAAAAATACTCAAACAAACAAATAAAGATTTGGGGACCGTCCCCTTATAATGTCGTCCAGACAATAAATAAAGAAGCTGATTCATATGACTTTGAAGTACATTGAACACTTTACTGCAGACAAAATGGAGTTTTTATAACAGAGTGAATGATGGGACAGGAAATGGTTGGCAGGATGTGACGGGAAGCAAAGGATTGTGGAACCGGAAGTGATGTCATCGTGACGAAGCTGAAGTGATGTCATTGCGGCCATTTTGAACCCAGAAATGGAGATTCTTATTTTTCTTCAAGTTTTCTGTAGGTGAAAAGAGATTCAGGTAAGCACCACGTGATGACCCTCTGTCTCGCGATATTTCACTCACCTTTAGGCTCTTTGACTGCCTCCAACTCGCACGTGTGTGACATGACCCCCCCTCAGCCCAGACCTGCACAGAGAGGTCGTGGAAACGGGAGAGAGCATCTGCGTTGGCCTGCAAGGAACCTCTACGATAAGTAACACTAAAACGATAAGGTGGAAGATCTAAAAACCACCTAGTGACGCAAAGATTAGACTCCTGATGAAGAGACATCCACTGTAAAGCAGCATGGTCCGTAAAGTAAATTTACACCCCAATAGGTAGTACCTTAATGACGTGATAGCCCACTTAATTACCAAGGTTTCCAGCATACCTGGTCTCCCGATCCAGCAGTTTCCGGCTTAGATACATAACGGGGTGTTCAGCACCATTGACACATTGGTTCAGCACGGCACCCAATCCTGTGGCTGATGCATCGATCTGGAGGATAAAAGGAATAGAAAAGTCAGGAGATTTCAATAAAGGTGCTGACGTACGGGACAATTTTAAGTCACTGAATGCTTTATCGACCGATTCATCCCATACCACTTCTAATGGTGCTCGTTTCCTTGTTAAATTAGATAAGGGCGTAGCAATTTCAGAGAAATGTAGTACAAAACGGCGATAGTAACCTAACAATCCCAAAAATGCTTGTACTTGCCGTGTATTTATCAGATGGGACCAATTCATGATGGCATCAATTTTAAGACATTGTGGTTTAACAACACCCCCACCCACTAGGTAGCCTAAATATTTAGCCTTTCTTAATCCAAAGAAACATTTCTTCGGATTAATACGAAGCCCTGCTGATGCTAGCGTGGAGAGTACTGTTTGAACCTGCCATACATGATCTTTCCATGTGCCAGAATAAATGATGACGTCATCCAGGTAGGCGGCACAATATGAAATTTGGGGCCGTAGCAGTGTGTCTACCAGACGCTGGAAAGTAGCTGGTGCCCCGTGCAAACCAAAAGGAAGAACCCTGTATTGCCAATGTCCTGTACTAAAAGCAGTTTTTTCTTTAGCGGAATCCGTTAAGGGAATTTGCCAATACCCTTTTGTCATGTCAAGAGTAGTTAGGAATTGAGCCTTCCCCAGTCGATCGAGTAAATCATCCACTCACGGCATGGGATACGCATCAAATTTAGAGGCCTGATTAAGTCGATGAAAGTCATTACAGAACCTCCATGACCCATCGGGCTTAGAAACCAAGACAATTGGACTAGACCAAGGGCTATAGCTTTCTTCAATAACCCCTAATTCCAGCATTCATCTAATTTCCAACTCTACTTCCACTTTCTTTGCCTCCGGGAGCCTATAGGGTCTCTCTCTGACAAACACTCCAGGGTCAGTAATGATATTATGCACAATCAACACAGTTCGGCCAGGTATTTCGTCCACAACTTTAGGTACAGACAAGATAGCTATTTTGAGATCTTGTCATTGTTCAGATGTGAAATTGGGACCAAAATTAAGATGGGCACAGGACATAAAAAGTGAACTAGGCTGTCCAGAGTAGGGATCAGGTTCCCTTTCCTTCCATGGCTTCAGCAAATTAATACGATAAACTCACTCACTCGGTCGACAATTAGGTTGTTTAACTAAATAGTCGACGAGTCCTTTCCTTTCTTCAATTTCATAAGGACCTTGCCAATGTGCTAACAATTTTGAATGTGAGGTTGGGACTAATACCATCACACGATCACCCAGGACAAATTCCCGAATGGTGGTGTTTCTGTTGTAATAACGGGACTGCGCTGCTTGTGCTTTTTCCAAATTCTCTTTTAGAATAGGTCTAATCTTCTCTAATCTATTGTGTAACTGCGCGATATATTCAAGAATATTTGAAGTAGGGAGGACCTCCTCTTCCCATCCTTCTTTTAGCATATCCAAAATCCCTCTGGGTTGTCTTCCATACAACAATTCAAAAGGAGAAAACCCCATAGAGGTCTGAGGAACTTCCCGATAGGCAAACAAAACGAGAGGAAGTAACTGATCCCAGTTTCTAACATCCTCGTTAACTACCTTGCGTAACATCTGTTTTAACCCTTTAACCGCCAACTCCCTAAATATTCCCCAAGCCAGGCGAAATCTGAACAATTTTTGTTTTTTTACTTTTTTACATTTTTTTTACATTTTTTACATTTATTCAAGCAGTATTGACCACTAAATGTTGTGCAAGTTGCCAGTGTATACACGAAATCTATAAATGTAACCTGAATTCTCAGCTAAGCAAAACATCTTGATACCAAACCGTGCCCTTTTCAATGGTAGATACTGTCGAAACTGTAAGCGGCCCTTCCACGACAATAAACTTTCATCAACTGCAACTGACGGTCCTGGCATGTAGGTCAACTGAAATGCTTCAAATAAATGATCAATCAAAGGACGTAGCTTGAACAAGTGGTCGCGGTTTGGATCTTTCTTATCTGGCTCGTTTCTGTTGTCATTCAAATGAAAGAATTTCAGCAGCAAAGAGAATCGGTTACGTGTCATGACAGCTGCAAAAATAGGTGTTGCATACATAGGATCTGTAGACCAGTACATCTCAATATCTGGTTTTCTGATTATTCCCATCAACATCAAAATCCCAATGAATTTTTTCATTTCGTTTTCATCAGTGTCAAACCAAGCACGAACACGGGAATGTGGAGGTAAATTGGGATTTTTCTCAATAAACTGTGCTGCATACAGATTTGTCTGATGAACAAAATGTCTAATCAAATCAGGTGACACAAACAGCTCATAAACTGCTCAGCAGTGTAATTGTTTACATCAACAATAAAGCCACACGTTGCCTCAAACGAATGCAGAAAAGGTAGTTCACCACGGGCAGCAGCCCAGCTGAGATGCTGGGGATACACCCACTCAGCGCCGTCATCCGATGCGTCTTCATTCACAGTATCATGCAGCGCACGTTGCTGCTCATCACTGTCACTAAAATCTTCTTCAGAACTGCTACAATCATGATCAGAACTGTCCAAAATCGCCTGCAAAGCCTCACTTGAAGTCAGTTTACGTTTCGCCATATTCACAGCTGTTACATGCGAATCACGTCACATGACCGGCCAAAACAACCACAGACTTGTCGAAATACAACGTAGTAATAATACCCACGCCAAACCGTCAGTTATACTACTTGCCAGGCATTCATATAACCACAGGCAAATGTGCCGGATAATTCCGGCAGTATGGCGTTAGCATTAAAACAACGGTGCCGGATATATCCGGCAGAGGGCGGTGAAGGGGTTAATGTTTGATTAAAAGGCTCCACCAGCCCATCAGTTTGAGGATGGTAGACTGACGTTTTCAGATGTTTTATCCTGAGTAATTTAATGACTTCCCTGAACATTTCCGAAGTGAAGGGAGTCCATTGGTCTGTTAAAACCTCTTTGGGTATCCCAACACGAGCGAATATCCCTACCAATTCCCGTGCGATATTTTTAGTATTAGCCGAGCGCAAAGGAACAGCTTCAGGGAATTGAGTGGCATAATCTACTAGGACTAAAATGTATTTAAAGCCCTTTAACGAGGGTTCTAGGGGTCTTACGAGATCAATTCAAACTTGTTCAAAAGGGATGTTAATAAGTGGAAGAGGAACGACAGGAGTTCTAGTCCTTCTTGGAATCTGGCGAAGTTGACACTCTGGACATGAAGTGCAAAATCGCCGGACCTCCTCATTAACTCCCAGCCAATAAAATCTGAGTTTTATCCTCTCCAATGTCTTATCAGAGCCTAAATGGACTCCTAGAAGGTGAGCATGGGCTAACTCACATACCTGTCACCAAAAAGTACATGGAATTAACAACAATGTTTGCACTTCACCCCCGTGTTCTGCCATTCTATATAATAATTCATTTTTAATTACAAAGAATGGCATCGGTGGCATGGGATCTAGGGTTGAATAACCCTCGGTGGATACTATTGCATTCCTAGCAAATTTTAAGGAATCATCATTCCATTGCTCTCTTTTAAAGGATGACGGTGTTAATAGGAATTGGGCAGTTAAATCTTGAATGGGATCTCTTTCGAGCTCAATGGGAGGGGCTTCTGCCTCCATGTCCTCTACATCAACTGAACCAGCTCCCGCAGAGGACGATGGGACATCAATTTCTTCGCATTTCTTCGCATTGGGCGTGGAGGCAGTCGGAGCAGTATTCTCCATTACTAAGCCCAAATTCTTGTTAGGTACAGTTACGTTATTACCGCTGGTAATTTCATTCCAATCTCTTCCTAATATGACTGGAAAAGGGGGATCCGGTAATACAGCCATACCCATACTAGTTAGTTTCTGATTCACCGATACCACACATCTGGCTGTTTTATAATACCGGATGTCCCCATGAATACACTTTAGACTAGTTTTTATTTTAGTCCACTGTTGCAGTAAAACAAAACGGGCCGCAACAATAGAAATGTTACTCCCGGAATCAAACATTGCCCTTACCTTCCTGCCATTTATAATAACTGCACCTGTATATGGAAGAGACAAAGGGTTAGCCACTGTGGCACAAAACCTTTCTCTCCTTACTAACGAACAATCCATAGGCTCGTAAGTGCAGTTCGGAGACAGATGTCCAATCTCCCCACACTTGAAACAGCGGGGAAGACCGGCTGGTCTGTCCCTTCTACGGACGGCAGGTTCGGGAGGTTGTCGGGTGGGCTCAGGGGCTGCCCCACATACCTGTTGGGTTCGACGAGCGAACCGTTCCGACCGCCCCGATTTACAGGCCGACCAATGACGCTACACTATTTTTATCAAGGAGTCCATGTCCTCGAAATTATACTTCCGGACTTGCTGGGCGATATGGTCAGGGAGGGCATGTATGAATGTCTCGCACGCTAGGAGTTCGACCATCTTATGGGAGGTGTTAATATCGGGCCTTCGGTGTTAATATCGGGACAAACCTTTCCCCAGGCTTCAAAGTCCTGAGTTCTTAACGGCCTTTCAGGATCAAACTGCCACTCCTGCCATTCTCTCACCTGTTGTTCCGGTGACACGCCGTAGCGCTTAAAAACCTCCAGTTTTAGAGCATTGTAATCGGCAGCCTGCTCCATAGTTAAGTCGTAATAGGCCGTCTTCGCCGTCCCCTTCAGATAGGAAGCCAGTTGGTATGCCCATTCCGACCTCGGCCAAGCGTTCCGCTTAGAGGTACGCTCAAAAATCCAAAAATAAGTCTCAATATCATCGATTCAGTCAGGGTAGTCAACTGAATTGGCTGTGACCGAGCGACCTCCGTCCGAACATCAGCTAGGAAACGAGCCTCGGCCTTGCCAGTTGGGTCCATGTTTCTCCCATCTGGATCTTTAGGGTTTGGAGATCATCAATAATAGTACCAAGTACAGTATTGAGGTCCTGTTCTTCTAACATCTTGAAAAACTAATCCTGCCGGCTACGCCAATTGTGAAGAGATAGTCTTGAGCAAAAAAATACTCCAACAAACAGATAAAGATTTGGGGACTGTCCCCGTATATTGTCGTCCAGACAATAAATAAAGAAGCTGATTCATATGATTTTGAAGTACATTGAACACTTTAATGCAGACAAAATGGAGTTTTTATAACAGAGTGAATGATGGGACAGGAAATGGTTGGCAGGATGTGATGGGAAGCAAAAGATTGTGGAACCGAAAGTGACGTCATCGTGACGAAGTGGAAGTGACATCATCATTCTTATTTTTCTTCAGGTTTTCTGTAGGTGAAAAGAGATTCAGGTAAGCACCACGTGATGACCCTCTGTCTCACGATATTTCACTCACCTTTAGGCTCTTTGATTGCCTCCAACTTGCAAGTGTGTGACACTCCACTTTTTCATGTGATTATTTACTTCATAATTAACTTTATTTAATTATTTTGGAACAAATGTCCTTACCATCAAGACTACCAGTCTAGTTAATATTCTAAACTCCAATATTTAATGTTCTTCCTGAATCAGGAGGAACACAAACCCAACTTTTAGTTCCAGATAAGGTCCTAACAATAGCAGGCTAATGTTAATTAGCATAATACTAGCAGATGTTAAATAATGTTTTCCCCAACTCTTTGCACTCCCGTGGAACTGGCTAAATAGATGACAGTTTAGCTAATAATATACTGCAGAACACGTAGGTTCAGTTGCAGTATGCTGTGAGCTTAGGTTGATCCCTTGCTGATCCGGTCTTAATATGTTTTTAATTTCCTCTGTGACTTAGTATTTGTAAATGTAGTTTTTTTATATTTGTGATACTTGCTTGATATGGATATGGGTGAGTCAATGTTTCATTTTGGAATAATAATGTCTAGCTTAACTCTGCCCTTGACTGTGATCACCGCACAAACCACAGTCCTTTGACTTGTAATCAAGAAGTTTGCTGACACTTGTTGACTCTTGGAATCCCAGTTTAAACTTACATCCCCTTCACCCTGAATGCGACTAAAACAAAGGGTGCTTTATCACAAACAGAGGGGAAAAACAGTTTTCAATGATAGATATCATATGTACCCTGGACTACCTAAAAGAAAGAATAAACCTCACAGTTTTAGTAAAATTTTAATCCTTGTGCTAACACATATAATAGATATTATGTAACTATTCACTAAAATATTTTCCATCCTGATCTGCCTAACATGTCCAAAATAAGCCTAATCATCAGCCCTGTAGTGTATAGGCTCCTATATCATATTATAGCCATTCTTATTTTTCAGGGGTTCATAACTGATGTAAAATGGAAGGCTATTACCAAGCATTAATAGAATTTGTAAAAACTTTGTATCATACAAAGCACCCTGAGTACCAAAGTGGTTATAGCCTGTTGATGAAATTGCTGTTTTAAATTACAGCCTGAACAAGATACGCACGTACACGCTCGAATACACTTTCTAAACAAATATAATTTTTAAAAAGGTTCTTACCGTTTTCGAGTCGATTTGAATATAGACCTCTAAGAAAAAAATATAAAGGATTCAGCCGCTCATTTTTAAATTAAACTTTATTCTTGTATCCCGACACCTGTGCTTACAGTATACTCAAATATGCACTCACACGCAGTCCATGCGGTTAATTAAGACCTACACATTTAAAGCCTTGTCATCCCCTATCATGCACGGCTCAGACAGAAAGAAGTACGTCCATATAAAAAATTCTATTTTTACGATAGCTAGACTTTCACACATTATAGGTTATTTGTAATCAAAATACTCTTTAAGAAAATGATAGATACTACAGTGAGAGTCCGTTTCAAAAGAGTACGCATTTCACAAGCGGGCCCTTCTTTAAGTAGTTCAGAATACTGACATCTTATTATGTCAGAGCTAATACATACAATCCCTGCCTGCGCTTTTAAACCACTCCTGAATATTCTCAGAGGAGAGGCTCTGTTTGAATTTCGGTAACAGAAAAAAACTACTATTGCTTACTTAAGTCGTATGTATTTGTACATTAATCGTCGTACACGTAGATAGCTAGATATAAAATGCTGCAACTTTTATTATACACGCACTCGCTTGCATACACAGGAGCGCGCCTACACATGCAGGCACATTTTAAACAGATATAATTTTTAAAAAGGGCCTGACCATATTCCGAGTCAATTTGTATATATAATCCTGAGAGAGAGAAAAAAAAAAAAAAAAAAAAAAATATATATATATATATATATATATATACTAGCAAAATACCCGCGCTTCACAGCGGCGAAGTACTGCTTTAAAATTTTAAAAAATAAACTGAGGGAAAATGTACCAATAATTATTTGTTAAGGATCTCTTTGTATACCACGTTGTCAGCTCGCCCCTCCGGTTGTAATATGACCAAGCTGTGCGCTGAGCTTACTCTTGAGCATGCAACGTATAGTTGGCCATGTGAAAAGCAATCTTGCCTCAAATCAATGCCAACCTTTTGTAGGGTCTGTCCCTGAGACTTATTAATTGTCATTGTGATGCAGAGCCTTACCGGAAATTGGAGGCGTTTGAATTGAAATGGGAGTTCAGAGGGTATAACGGGGATGCGAGGAATAAAAAATCTCTCCCCTGAGCCACCGCCAGTAAAAATAGTTGCCTCAATTAGGTTCTTTTGCAAGCATGTGACCTGAAGTCTCATGCCATTACAAAGTTTCGGTGGCTGTAAGTTTCTCAGTAACATTATTGGTGCCCCAACCTTCAAAATTAGATTATACTCAGGAGTACCTGGAGGATTCAGAGTGTGGACCGAGCTGCCAGCTATGGACATATATATGTTAGTAAGTAGGATTCAGTTAGCGTTGGGAACCCGCGTACCAAATTTCTTGAAGATGGGCCCATTAAGTAACAAAGACCATTGGACAGTTCAATATGGCGGCAGACAGTGGTGTCATACCACCGAAATAAGTACGTACATCGGTTTCGGTTAGCGCAGGGAAGCCGCCTACCAAATTTCGTGAAGATGGGGCCATAAATAAGAAAGTTTAATATGGCGGACATTGTTGACCGTTATGACCGTTACGTGTAGAATTTCGAAATTCAACCTGCTTAACTTAAGTAAGTAAGTTGTAAGGAATGAGCCTGCCAAATTTCAGCCTTCTACCAACATGGGAAGTTGGAGAGTTAGTGATGAGTGAGTCAGTGAGGGCTTTGCCTTTTATTAGTATAGATGTATATTTGTATGTATGTGTGTGTGTGTACATATATTATTTATATATATATATATATATATATATATATATATATATATATATATATATATATATGTACACACACACACACACACACACACACACACATACATATATATTATATATATAGCTGTACCGGCCACGCGTTGCTGTGGCTCAGTCTGGTTAAATGGAAAAGAAAGAAAAGAGAAAGCACACGTTTCTAATATGTTTAATTTCACAATGCTTGTGGGTATACAATATTTTTTGTTGTTCCATTGTCTGTGCAGAATGTTAGACTAAATAATATTGTTAAGTTTGTAGACGTCTTTGTTTTTGGCCGCAAGAATAGCTCATTCACTCAGCCATTCGTGATTCTTATAATTGGTTTGAATATTGGGAAATACTTTTTCAACCAATTCTTCTTTTGACGTCACTAAATTGCAGAAGTTATGAGGCAATGAAATTCATCCTGAGTTCAGATCAACCGGCACCTTTCCCTTCCCAATTTCCAGATTTCTCCAACCCCGTTATTGACAGTTTGCATTATTTGATCGTAAATGCCTTTTTGCTGAAGCGTTAGCTTAGGAATATTTGATTGCACATACGACAAAAGATCACCTGTGTTGTAATTTTGTTCACGACACAATTCTACATCGAACGAAGCAGGAGCAGATCGATTCGGTGATGGCATTCCCAATTGATTGAGAACTTTGTTCGCGATTTCTAAGCACAAATCTTCAATCATTATCAACGCTTCGTTGTAGATTTCTGCTGTGAAATCCATGTTTATATTTGAATTTTACTTGCATACTCGACGGAAAATATCTTCAGCCATGTGTGATTTATATTTCTCCCATAACTGTGTTGGAGATGAAAGAGAGCAGGCGGTCAATATGATTGCAAACAATGCACGAATTTGATTTGGATGTGACGTGTTGCACGCATCATTAATGTATACATCCCAGTGTCGGTCGTTCTCCAATAAATTCAGAGCTTGACATGTACTTTGGAAAGTGTCATGTGTAACGCCGTTGACAATTCTCAATTGCTGGAAAGACATTGGACCGGGCACATTTACCAACAACATGTGAACAAAGAAGCATTCATCTTGATTGGGATGCACGGTGTACAGTCTGCCTATTGTAGTTTCTTTGAATATGGCAGGTTGTCTGTTGACTCGCTCTCCTCGTTTGCGTTGTTCAAATGAATTTCTACTCGCATTCCATGTGTAATACGTAGGCACTTCCGAATACAG